>NC_092826.1:141556919-141754898 GCF_039878825.1 Excalfactoria chinensis
GCCACACAGCGGCAGTCTGGGACCGTGAGCGCGGCCTGAGGCGGAGCTCGGAGTCCGCGAGAGTCCGCGCCTTCCTCCGCCGTGCGCGGCAGCACGAGGCCTGTAGCCCGCCGAGCCCTTCGGGTTGGAGCTTTCTTTTCATTTTCCGATCGAAAATTGCGAAAGTGAGGGGAGACGGAGGAGGGAGGCGCTGGTTTTGCCGCCCAGCTTCTAAGAGCAGATCGGTACCGAAGGAAGGAGTTGCTCTGCAGGGTGGCTCAGTGTGTGCGAATGACTACAGCTGTGTGGAGGACGGACTCCGGGCACGCGGAGATGTTCGGGTCGGCAGTGTCATTTAAAATGCTGATATCAAAGCCGGTTATTTGGGAGACACTGAAACGCTGCGTCCAAGTGCTTAGAGCAGATGAAAAATGGGGATGGGGAGGAGGATGGACGTGGTGAACGGGGAGGGATGTGCTCGTGTGAAACTGCTCGTGGTCTTAGGGATGCTGCAGTGCTTTGGGGGCTGTTGGCCAGGCTCGGAATGCTGTGGTGCGTCTCCTCGGCAACAGGAGAGGCATGAGTCTGTTCCCATGGAAATATGCAGAGAGCTTTGCAGGGAAGGCTCTTTGCAGAGCTCAGCAGCGCAGGCTGCGGGCTCCTCTTTGATTGTACCTGAAGCAAAGACAGTCCACACATCAGGGGTCTGATCCTGGAGCCTCCCAAGAGTCAGCTGTGAATAGTGGGGTGCTGTCCCTGGCCCCACCGTCTTTGCAGCCCTCCGTCTTTGCAGCCCTCCGCTGGGCTCCTCCACTCAGATCTTCGAAAGGGTCAAAGTCTGCTCTGCTGAAGTCTAGGACTGTGACCCTGTTTTCTGCTCTGCTCCATTCCCTCATGCTCCTGATCACCTCCATCTCCTGGTCACAGCCAAGGTTGCCCCTGACCCTCACACTGTTCCTCAGTCATCCATGTTAAGAATTCATCAACAGTGTTTCCCAGGAACCTCCCTGGCTGCCTGTGCCCCTCTGTGTTGTCCCTTCTTCAAATACTGGGGTGGTAAATGTGTCCTATGAGAATAAGGGCCTGTAAATATGAGGGTTGTTCAGGTTGTTTGCCTCTGTGGCAGACTGCAACACTACCCATACTCCTCAGCCTGCTAATTCTGACCCATACAGCTGATGCACCATTCAGTCTCAGAACGGCTGAGGTTGGAAGGGACCTCTGGAAGTCATCTGCTCCCAGCTCCTGCTCAAGTACTTCACTCCTACCTGCTCTCTTCCATGCTTCGTCTTTGGGTCCCAGCTGCAGTCAGGATCCTCATCATTTTTATGCCGGGAGTTTGCTACAGGATTAGAAACTGCTAGAAACTATTTTTATTGCACACAATCCATCCTTCAGCAGCTGCCAGACAGAATGGAGTCATTTTCTGAAGGTATCCTGGGCTTTGGTTTGAAGTACCAGAGCTGTGTCCTGCAACCATGCAAGAGGATCCACAGAACTGGTAGACAGATAAATCAAGTTAACATATAAAGGGGGAGATAGCAAAAAACAAAGCCTTTAAAAAGGCCATAACAAGAAGGGGCTATAGGCCTATAGCCATGTCTTCAATTTGTTTCTGAAGAGGATTTGTGATTGATGAATTACAGCACTTGTTGGAGTTAAGTGACATGATAAGCGCATGGCAAAGCTGTCATGGCGGGCGTGAGATCATCAAATATATGACAGAGGCATGCATGAAAACTGGATTTTAGGATTGGATTGCAGTGCTGAGGTGTGCAGTGGCAGGAGCTGGACTGGGGGAAAAGGGGATTGACTCAAATGGCCATAGGAGGTGGAGAAACTGAAGGGAAAAAGAAGTTAGCATTAAAACAGTTGGATAAGTGGAGGAGTTGTTACAAATCAGATGAAGCAAGAAAGGAAGCAGTTACGTTATAGCCAAAAGAAGCTTTTCTAAAGGGCTAAAGACGGGTTGTTTTTATGTTTGCATTCTTTCTCTTCCAATATCCTGCATCCCTTATTTTATTTAATATGAGATATTTCTGATGGACTTTCCATTATACAAGCTTTATGCTGTGTTTTTAACTTTGCTTTATACTTACTTAGACTAGGTGAGTGTCATACACCAGATTAATGGCTGGGATCTTAGCTACAGAAATTTAAAGAAATATTTTTCTATTGTTTGTATCTTTGAGCTTACAACTTAAAACTGTAAATCCCTTCCTCTGTACAATGTTAGCAGATATTTACTCATTAGTATTTGCTATTGCTTTTACAAGCGGCCTTGCTGTGCAATATGTCCTGCTTGTCTTCAGTATGTGGGCACTGGGGCGTCTCTGAGGAATGAAGCATGCTTGCTTCCCAAGAGAGAGCAGGGCAGTCCAAATTCCCCACAAGCACGTTGTTTCTATGGTTTCAAGTTGCAGGCTGAGTATAAATTGGTCAGGAAACAGGTGCTGATGATGGGGTGTGCAGCAAAGGAACTTGGTAGCCATTCAAAACAAGCACAGCAAGACAGCTGCTGTGCTGGGTCCGCTGCCCATCATGGAGACTGCTGCTCTCCCTGTTCCTTTGCACACTCTTGCTATTTCCATCTGCTAACTTCATTTGCAAACTGCAAAGGCCAGAGACCATGCTGTCTTTATCTGTACCACCAAGAAATCTTGGGCCAGAGACACAGATGATTACCATGAGTGCAAAAACTGTGACAAATTATGTGATAGAACCTACAGCAGGTAGCTCTTCTCCTCGCAGTTCACATAGAAACACCGCTATCTGAGCCTTACCAGCCAATTGTTAGCAAAAGCAATGTAAATTATTTATTTTGCAAAGCACTGCACACCAGAAGGATTCCACTAATGCTTCTTCTAACCCCAGCATTTTTGAGGTCTGCTACAACTAACTTGTGTCATCGTTTATGTTCCTCGTCCCCTTGGGAGCATAGGCAGCGTGTTACTGTATGGCTTAATGACCTCATTGCCAAATGGAGTTTGTTGCTGTGAGCTGTTGCCTGCCAACATGCCGTGCCTATTATATGGTGGGAGAGACAAGGAGGGAAACCACTGCCTAGTGCTGCAGCCGGCAGTTTGCTGCTTTTGCAGCAATGGGTTGCTAAAAAAAAAAAGGCTCATCTGAAAGCACGTTGTCCAGCTACAGCGTGAGCACTGCAATCATGTCACTGTGCCATGAGCAGCTGTGCCTGCCATTTCCGTATTCCTGATTTCAAGAGTATTTATATACCAGGAGAACAGAAAGCTGGAAGGTTTAGAAAATGTCCTACCTGCTGCTATAGGCATATCACAGCTCCTTCACTTCCACTGCTGTCTTGTGTTTTTCCAGCCAAAATCTCCTAATATTTTAATGGCCATTTGTTTTTTTTTTTTTTGTCTTTCGACCCAAATGGCTGTGAAAGTTTCCCCACATCTTCTCCTGTAGATCTCTGAAGATGGTAAAAAAAAAAAATGAAAGAAAAAGCCCAACAAATAGACAAAAAGCTGCATAGAACAGCCCAGAGCTGCTGGCAGCTCCTTGTCTCCCACCCATTCTTATCATATTTGTGACATTTTGCTTATAACCGTTCACCTAAGTTTTATTTTGCTTGGGCACTGTGCGCTGTCTGTTCACAGTCAGAATTTCAGGCACATTTCCCTGCAATACATTTAAGTTTCTTTTGCTATTTTACCACTGGCTGCCGTTTCTGAAAGCCGTTGATGTCTGCTGTGATAATGTCCTGTTTGAGATTAGGATTTACTTTTCTCAAGGGTAATCTTTTCATACTTTTGTGATTATTTTGCCCAATAAAATAAAGAGTCACTCGGGCTTGTTTAGCAGCAGAGTTTCTGGTTGTTTTTTTAATTTATTTTTTTTAATAATTACTATTATTACTTATCCCGCTCAGCTCCATTGTGCTCCCAGACTGTTGTGATTTTATTCACCTCATAACTGTTCTGCTAGTGTAGCTGAAATGAGAGGTGAATTTATTACTGTATGCCAAGATTGCTCTGTTCTCCTTCTTTGGTTATGTGCCTCCCACAGTCTCTCTGTGCTTCCTAAGACTGTCACGTCTCACATATTTTTGTATATGAATGCATCCCTCAGTAAGTATTTACTCATTATTGGTTTACTCAAACTATAGATTCTTTTCAAACCGTTTTCAGTGAGACCAGGATATAAACATGGCATTATTAATCGGAAGGGGCTTTCAAAAAATATATTTTCCTAATAAAGAAAGAGGAAATCCAGTTCGTTTTCCTATGTTGCAGATGGGTAAAAACACTCTGGGCATTTGCACTGCTGTAATCCTAAGTCTCTGTGCGACTGAAGGGAAAATAAAATAACTGAGCATGAGGAGGACATAAATGGTAAATGGGATAAAAGAATTATGTAAGTTTACTAATTCAGTGGATTTCTGGCTAATTTTCAGCAAAAAGGAATAAGTGTGTCTTATTTAACGGGACTTCAGTGAAGCCTTTGAGACAGCACTATCTGAAAATGTAGTTGAGATTCAGGAGGCAGGGAGTAATAGAAGAATGGCAAGGCAGGTAAGAAAATGAAGCAAAAGGCATTGCTTTTTATTCAGGAATTCTCTTTGCAGTAATGGCATTTGATATTTTTCACTAAAACCCATGGCACAAATAACAGGAAGCGCAGAAATGAAAAGCGTTGATGATGCAAACTATACAGGGACTGCTGAAGCAGGAGAGTTATCGTACTGAACTGAATGATTCTGAAGACCAACAAGCAGAAATCAGTCTCTGATGAGAGTGCAGCTCGCAGCTGTGCTGTCAAGGGCTGGTAGCAGGAGTCAGCACTGTGAGCTGAAGGCTTTCCTAATGGCAGTGAGACAAACAACCCTGTGTATTGCTGCAAATGTATTGCAGCAAATGTATTGCAGCAGAATTTGCAGTTGTCGCTGTCATAATGTTGTGGAAAGTGGTTGTGAATCTTGGGAAGTTTCACAGAGTGTTGTGGTGGTAAGAGAAGTATCAATGCCACACCGCTACGGGGCCTTTCAGAATATAGGTACGGTCCTGTTTACCCATGCTCTGAGTAGATTAACCAGGACTTATTTAAGAAAACTTGATGAAATTATAGAAATGGGCATTTCTGTTTGAAGAGACCACCTATGGGCCTCACTTGTTTAGCCTGGCAAAGGGTGACAGTGTGGGTTGTGACTGCTGTCTGTAAATGAATGCCCCAAACTGGGAATGTCAGGCTTAAGGAAGGCCAAAGCTGATGAAAGAACAAATGACAAATAGTCGGACAGACTTAAAAAGTCATTCTGATAACTTTTTTTTTCTTAGCAGTTGTCCAATAAGACCGAGGCTTAAAGTGCAGTGCAGTAAATGTCTGTCTATGATGTGGCTGCTGTCGATTATACAGCACCAGTCTTACTGGCCCAGCAATTCCCTCCTCTGTGTTTGATCCATCTGTGACCGTGAGTGAATCCTTCATGGTGCCGCTACCAAACACACCCCAACCCATCACTCTAATCAGGTACCATAAAGTACCTGCCTTTTTTGGTCTAGGGGGCAGTAGATGAAGATTTTTAGGGATCTTCTTCTCCTTGCTGTTGTCTGTGATTACTCTTAATAATCAGGTCATATGTTTTTAATTATCTCCTTACTTCTGCAGTTACGTTTGGAAACTATAGAAAAACAGACATTTTTCTTTGCTTTTATTTATTCTTTATTGCCTCTATTTCAAGCCTTTTTTTTCTTTATGCTTGTTACAAACTGTTCACTGGATTTCTTCATTGCAAATAGATTTGAGAACCCAGTGGAAAGGTCTAACGTGAAGTGATATGTCTATAGACAGTAATGCAGAATGGTAGTTGAAGGTCAAGGAAAATGTGAAAGGCTGCAGTGTAAAAGCTCTATGGTACCTGGTAAATTTCAGGGGGAACTGGCAGCAGTCAGATACGTGTCCTTTTTCTAAAACCAAAACTTTAAGGGACCCTTTTTGATCACCTTACACTTGTTTTGAAGCAGATCTGTGAAGCTAATCAAGGCAAACCACTCTGGGTAGAGAAGGTCACATCTTTGTCTCACTAAATTCCATGCAGTTTAATGGAGACAAATGGGCAAATGGGTGAAAGAAACCATTGGGAATCAGCTCATCACCTGTCCTGCTCCACGTCAGAATCTACATCAGCTGCATCACTCAAAGCAGATGCTTGTCTGACATCTTCCTAAAGACCTTCAGTTATAGAGGTCATAGAATCATAGAATCCTTAGAGTTGGGAGGGACTTCCAAAGGCCGTTCAGTACAGCTCCCCTGTATTGAACAGGGACACCGCAGCTGAATCAGGTTGCCCAGGGGCTGGTCCAGCCTCAGCCTGAAAGTCTCCAGGGATGGGGCATCAACCGTAGATGTAGACGTAATAGATTTTTTCCTTGTATCCAACCTAAATCTACTATCTTTGAGTTTAAATCCATCCCTATCAGAAACAATATCCCAGAACATTTCTACTTTTACTGCTGTACTCTTCTTTAATATCTGAATCTTCCTGGGAGAAATTGCAATCTGTTAGTTCTTGCACTGTGAATATGCAGAGTAGCTCTTCTCCGTATCTGCAGCAGCCTTGTGGCTGTTACCTCTTCTTTCCCTCTTTATGCTTTACAATTCTTATTATATTTTACTTGAACCACCTTCATTTTTCCCACACATATTTCCATTCACACACAGAGACCCAAACTGCAGAGAATAGCGTGGCTGAGCTGCTAACGGTGCCCAGCACAGCAGGATTACTTTGATTACTTTGGAAGGGTTCCTCACCAATATTTGCAAAATTTCATTTTGCAGCCTCGGGGAAATGTTGATCTGGGACAGTTTGTGCCTTGAGAGAAGGGATGGGGAGAAAGAGCACACAAAAAGTGGAGACAGATAAGGACCTGGAGTGCCACTGGCACTGCTTTTGCTGCCACCAAGGAGATGCGAGCAGTGGGGCAGCACTCAATGCTCACCTGGCTTTGTGTGTGTGTCTAGTTTACCTGGTGTAAGCATACTAATATTAATTCACATTCAGCTCATGATGTTATATCACTATATATATTTTTTTTCTGAAAAAGAAGCAAAACAAACAAATAAACAAAAACAACAAACAAAAAACCCAACCAAAATACCACCATCAGTTTTCTCCTTTGTCTGTCCACGCAGTTGTTGATTCACGGCTTGGTCTGAAAGCCTGCGCTCTTTCTGGTTGCATTATGTCCTGCTCTTTCAAACAACACGCCCAGTTTTGGGGGATTTTAGTTCTGATTCTCTCTCACAACATACCTGTGACCACTGCAAACCATGTCTTGCTAGGAAATTTAATCAGCATGCTCTCTAGGTCATTATCTATATTGTTAATGGGGATATCGAATAATTCTGGACTCAGGAACAGGCTACCATTTCTTTAGAATATGCAGAACCTCCATCTCAGGTATTTTCTGTCTCTGTTTTTTGTGCAATACTGCACAAATTCTGAAACTGTTGAGAATAGCAGAGATGAGATGCTGGGCAGCAGCCCTGCTGAAGGAGATTTGGGGGTTTTGATTGACAGCAAATTGAATGTGAGCCAACAGAGTGCCCAGGTAGCCAGAAGACTCCGTGGCAGCCTACAGCTCTTCATGGTGATCCTACAGCCCCTCTTGGTCCTGCAGCTCCTCACAGGGCACAAACAGGCAGCACTGAGCTCTGCTCTCTGTTGGCAGCAAAGCGCCCAGGGGAACAGCGTGGAGCTGCCATGGGAGTCAGGTGGAGGTGAGGGAAAGGCTGAGAGCGTGATGGGCAGGGCCCCAAGCTGCTGGAGCTCCAGAAGCCTCTGGACAGTGGTCTCAGACACAGGGTGTGATTTGCGTGCGGTTCTGTGTTGAGCTGGGGGTCGGACTCAGTGACCCCTGCAGGTCCCTTCCAACTCTGGTGTTTTATGAGACTATGCTTTAAGTTTCTGAGCCTAAGTGAAAATCGGATGAGAGAAACCAGCCCTTTTAGAGCAACCTTGATGTATTTCTTTAACTACTATTGATTAAAAAATCAAATGCAGATGCAAACATGTTCCTCCCCTCCCACAACTTGTGTTTCTGCTTTTTTAGCCTGACTGGCATAGCTGAAAATAGCAAAGTAAAAACAAACTAAGCGAATCGGTGGGAGAAAAGATGGCCTCCTACAGCCCAGATAAGGATGAATGTCAGCTTTCCTTGAAACCCGAGTAATGTGAGTTAAGGACATAACACAAAGTGAGGCTGAAGGGAGCAATGGAGGGATGGAGCATGTGCCCAGTGCCCGAGAACGTGTGAAGGAACACGAGCACTGCAGGGTCCGTCCGTGCCACTGCCATCAGGGCCAGACATGGCGGGCAGCTGCAGGGCGGCTGTGGCAGCTGGGAAAGAGAGAGAGACTTGGGTTGAGCCAGGCAGCTTTTAAAAACAGCAGCAGCAAATAACGTTGGTTTAATACACTTTTGAAAGAAAATACATGGGGGAAATAGGATAAGAAATGAATTTCAAGTAAAATTGTATGGTTTTTCTCTGGAGAGGAGATATGCTTGCACTGTAACCTTCATCCATTCGTTGTGTAAGTGCATTTTACACGAGTCTTCCTTCACAGTATTCACAGGAAATAAATGTAATTGTCAGCGAGGAGATGCTGGGCCGGTCGGTTCCATCCAGCTGTACCGCGGCCTCCGCTCGGGAAAAGGAAAAAAGGGAAAGGAAAAAAGAAAAGCGAGTTACAGTGTTTCCTATAGGACTTTGTGAGTAAGCGCAGTGTTACTAGTATGTAACTGTTGTCCTTTAAGTCTCATTACGCGTAAGGCTACAGTGTGTCCGCAGCTCTCTCCTTTTATGGGGGCCGACCTGCTTATCCGATGCTCTTAGTAACTCTCCCCATAGAACATGCTGATAGAGGACGATACTGATTCTCTTGTGTTCACTTGAAATCCCGTGACGCTCCGCACCCCGTCCAGCTGCTGCAGGATGTGGCCTCCGGCTGAGCCGGGAGCAGCTGCTCGCGTCGCTTTATCTGTAGCGGATCAAAAGCACCAACGAAACCCCACCCTGAGCCCTGCGGCGCAGCAGCCCGGCCCGCCACCCGTCGGACGGCGCTGGCGATGACGGAATCGGACGGCGGGGCGCTGCGGCCGTCACCGCCACTCGCCCCGGCCACGCCGCCCCTCGGCTCTGCCCGCACGGCGGTCGCGGTCCCGGGGCTCCGCTGGGCGCGGCGCGGAAAGGGTTAAGGCCGTTCCCTACCGCGGCCCGGCCGCCCCCGCCCGCGCGTCCCCGCGAGGCCGCGGCTGACCTTCACGGAGCCGCGTCGGGCATGCGCACCGCCGCCTGGGGCTCGCGGGACCCGCGATCGGTCCGGCCGCGGCCCGCTCGGGTTCGGCGCGGACCCGGAGGAGGCTCGGCCCGAACCCGGCCCGAACCCGGCCCGAACCCGGCCCGCCGCCCATCCGGGCTCGCTGCTGGCTCACGCCCTGCCCGTGCCGGGCGCGCCGCGGCCATTCGGTGCCGACGGTGCTGGCGGAGGAGCGCGGGGGGACTCGAGGGGGGACCGCGCGCCGCGCCGCTCCGCACCAGAGCCGCGCCCTGAGCGCCGGCCCGATCCGAGGCGGCCTCGGCGCCGACGGGCCCCGTCCGGCCACCGCTGGTTCCTTTGCGGGCGGTGCCGCCGCTCCCGGAGCTGCCGCCGCTTGTAGCGGGCGTTTGCCCTGAGCCTTCCCAGTGACCCGCACGTGCCCTCGTGCCGTTCGGTGGAACCAGGGTGGGGACGCGGCTCCCGTTAGGAGCGGGGACAGCGGCGGATGCGGCTTTGTGTCAGCAGCGGCGCTGCAGGGGAAGCGGTGCGTCCCTGCGCGGTGCGGTGCGCAAGAAGAAGGCATGTCGTCTGCTGAGCACTAACGGGCTCGCAAGATCGAGCCGATGTCACCGCGTGCTTTTGGAACCGCAGCCTCCCAGGCGCGGGGCGGCGTCGCCATGCTGGCACGCGGCAGCTCGGTTCCGGATCCCACGTACAGTCGGCTCGGGTTGGACGGAGCCGCAGCAGCGGTTTGGTCCGTGCCCCGAACAAGGCTGCGCTGCTGCGCTGGGTGTGTCTGAGGGAGCGGAAGGGGGAGGGCGCTGATAACAGCACCCGCACGCCCAAAGGCTGTAATCGCTGTGGCGTCCTACACAGCGCTGCCTGGGTTGGGGTCACCTTGAGCATCAGCAGAGGCTGTTCCTCAGTCCCCGCGCGCACGATGCCGTGCGATCGCCATGCGCTGCTCCTCACTGCTGGCCGATTCAGTGTCTTTCTTGTGCTTGTTTTTAACCACTGGGTTAAAACCATGGCAGCGATTCTATTCAGTTCAGGTTCCCTTCTGATTCCCTTCTGCTTGCAGCCTTGCCGAAAAATTCAGAGTCTATAGACAACAATCTCAAGGAGAGGAATAGAACAAACCCCTCTGGTAGCCTGGCAACATCTCTATCGCTGTATCAGGCGGACGGGAGGCAGCAGCCCCCCGCCAGCCGCACACACCGCGGTGAGCAGAGCCCCGCGGCCACGCTGCTGTGCCGTCATGGGAAGCGACACCGCCGCTCTGCATCGCAGAGAGGTTACAGCCGCTCCCCATCAGGAGGGGCCGCCGAGATCGGGAGCGCTGGAGAGGCCCCTTCCCCCCAGATGGGCCCGCGGGGTCTCGGGGTGCCGCGCGGGGCTCTGCGCGAGGAGCCGCGAGCTGCGGCAGCCTAACGGCAACCTAATGGCAGCCTAACGGCAGTCTAACGGCAACCTAACGGCAACCTAACGGCAGCCTAACGGCAGCCTAACGGCAACCTAACGGCGAGCCGCGGTGTTCGCAGCTCCTGCGGCCGTCAGTCCCGCGGGTCGCTCACGGATCCGTCGTAGCGGGGCCGGAGAGCCCCGGAGAGATCGCCCCGGGCGGGGCCGCCGCCATGCTGCCCGCCGCCCCCGCTCCTCGCACGCCCTCCATCCATCCCTTCGCCCCCGCGCCGTCCCTGCCCGCTTCTGGCTCTCCGCCTCCCGCTGCCTCCGCTCGCCGAAGGGACCGTTCTCAGCCCCGCGCTGGAATCGCCGCCAGCGAATGTTTGCTCGCTGCCGGAGGTCCCCGGGGACGGGGCCTGGAGCGCGGCGCGGGCGGAGCGCTGCGAACGGGGGGAGCCATTGTTTCTCACCGCTCGCCCGCCGCATCTCCTAGTGGGAAAACTCCCCGGCAGCCGGGCTTGATGCCGCCGCCGAGGCCGCCCCCTCCCCCTTGCCCCAGAATTTACCATCCCCTGCGCCGAGGAGGAGCGGCTGCAGCTCTGCTGCGAAAGGCCGGGACGTGTTTTCAATTTGCCTCCCTCTTATCTCGGGTGTTTGGACAGAGAGGTTTAAAAAGCGGGATTTTCTGTCCCCGCAGAGTAAACACGCAGAGCCCGGCAGCGCAAACTATTTCTGGCTTATCAGTGGAGGAATGCAGCAGCTGAGGCCGAGCGCGAGTGGGCCGTCAGGAAGGCCCTGAAGGGGCCCCCTCCCCACTCCGCGCTATTAGAAGTGTGAGAGCCCAGCAGGACTCAGAGGGGAGAGTTGGAGAAAAAGGCAGAAAAGGGAAAGAAAGAGGAAGAGAGAGAGTGAGAGAGGCTGAGCAGACCCCGATGGCTACAGACGAAGTTACAGGAGGGGCTCGCAAAGCTACGAAAAGCAAACTTTTTGAGTTTCTGGTCCATGGGGTGGTGAGTCGGGAAAGTTAGCGAGCTGGCTGGCTCCGAATCGAGGGATGAGTGGAGAGCGGAGGCTGCGCCGGGCTGGAGCGGCCCCTGCAGCGCCGCTCGTGGGGCGCCGCTCCCCGCCTCGCCCGAGAGCCGCGGGGGCCGCCGGTGCACACGATGTGGCCGATTCGTTGCTATACGGCTTTGTCTGGGGGGTTGTGTGCTGTGATTGCTGCTTTGATTCTCCATGCTTGGTGAATAGCATGCTTCTGAGCCTCGTCACGGTGCGGGATCTGCACCGCGTCTGACCCAAACGGGCTTGTAGGACACTTTGTTCTGTAAGCAAACTTGTGTTTTGAAAAGCAATTCTGATGCTAGTCCGACGCGGCCGTGTGGCGCTGCCTCTGGTTCTCGTCTCCAGCCTTGGCTCTGATGTATCCTCTGGCTACTTAACAGGTGACTTTCAGGGGCTTGGAGAGATTAGCGCTGCAGATCTCTGCCGGTCGATGGGCGCTCACCCACGAGGGAACGTCAGGTTGCCGCGCTTAATTAAAGGAATCACTCAGGTCTTTGAAAAATGACCATCTTTTGTTTAAGGAATCAGGTCTTTGATCTCCATTTAAGGGGATATGCTAACCTTGTTTTGCTGCCAGTAGAAACGATGTTCTTTAAATGACTGATGGTTGAAAGCGACCACCATTTATAGCATTCGGATATCTTGTGCCGATACACTTTTAAGGAAATAAGACCCAGGAAATGCAGATATTGCTCAGATGAAGGTAGTCCCTGCGTGTTTTCTCTCCTGAGCATTCTGGCACCTTCTGTGACACCTTTTTGAAGACATCCGCTGGCTGTTCCTGTACAAAGGAATCTCGGGAGCTCGCTGCAGGCCTCTGGGTTGTCTCCATAATTCAGGCTTGCTCCAAATTTATTGGATCTTTCTTGTGTGCTGCAGAGCCTGGCTGTGATGAGCTTGCAGGGTAAAGGACTTTTAGATGGCATTCTGTTCCCTGAGAGCAGTGAGCGGGCAGAGTGGTGCTGATGTACATCAGCAGTGTGTTGCTGGGTGGGCAGATATGACAGAAGCAGGTGTGCAGATCTGTGGCAGTAGCTGTGAACGTATGTGTTGGTTAAGATGGTCTGGCTCAGGGTGGCTGTAGCTGGGTGGGCCGCAGGCATCCCGGGAAGGCTGCGCACGTGGGTAGCTGTTTCCTTTTCCAAGGCTTCTGTTGGCACAACACCGCTCTTCCTTCGGTGTTTCCAGGAGTTGCTAAGACAGCTGGATGAACCTGCTTCTTTCCCATGTAGATGTGAAAGGAGCCTGCTAGCCTCTTAAGCATGAGAAATGTTAACTCATACCAAAATTAATGCAGCAGAACTTGTTTCCATTACTTGTTTGGGTGATAGAAAAGTCTGACTTGTCTGCACTGCCTGTTTCTCCACGAGAGGCGTCTCACTTGGTATCTGCATTGCCTGAGTACCTGCATCTGTTTGTTACCTTTCCACTGCCTGTCAGGGGAAACAGAGCTTCTTGTCCGTCACTCCTCGCCTGAGCTCCTCTTGTAGGACCCTCCTCTTGTAGGACCCTCTGCGCCCCTCCATGATAATTTCCTTTGGTTCTGCTTTTGCTTCCGTGTTTGTTCTTCACTTCTAGTTTCTTCCTGACCTCAGGCTCATTTTGGTCAAAACGGGTTGAGGCAGCCAGTCTTCCATTGCTTACAAAAAGACCCAAAGTTGCAACTTCATTTATCTGTTTACGTATCCTATTGAATAAAAGAAGGAGCCGTTACCCCGAGTGCAGATATTGCAGCCTCATCACCGCACGCGGCCTGTCTGCATCGGAATCAATTCCTTGAAAATTCAAGTTGAAGAGTAAACTTTTCCAGAACGCCTTGGAATCAGGTTATGCCTCCACTCCAGGGAAAACCTCCTCTTCAAATTGCTATTTTTTTTTGTTCTCTCTTTGGCAAAATGATCTGTCTTGATTACTGCAGGTATTATTATCGTTATTGTTTCATTTTTCAGAAATAGGAGTGTATAAGCAGGGATAGAATGCTGTGAGAAAAAAATGTACTGTTTGATCAGTTAAATAGGAAGGAGAATTTCGCAGTATTTACTGAGAGCTGTTAGATTTTGGGTTTATTTGATCTTTCTGAAAACATGTGTTTCTCTGCTAAGGTCACTTCGCCCTTTGCTCTTGTGTGTTTCATCTTGCCTTTGTTCTGTTCCATGCTGCCGGCTCAGAAGAGATCTTCTTCCCTTTGTGTGGTTCAGATAGGATCCCTCTGTGCTGTCAGATCTTTCAGTGGTCAGAAGCCTCAGGTGTGATACTTCGTCCTGCTGGAGTAGTTTGTTCCACCTCTGCTGAGCAGTTCTTTTCTTTCAGTTATTTGTTGGATTTCTCTGACTCCTGCTCTGTTGATCAGGGCCTTACATGCTGTATCTGTGGGAAGAGGGATTTTTTCACAGGCTTCATCATCCTTCACTGACATTTTCCCCCCTCTGCTCTATTTCCAGAACTTTTATGGATAAATTCAGCTTTAATGACCACCTTTATGCCAATATGTTTTTTACTGATGTGTTTTCTACTGTCCAGTTGTACACTTCGGGCTGCCCTTGTGACATCTCACTCTGGGTATCTACTTGTTGACCCAAACCAAATTATTAATCTTCCTGCGGGGTGCTCCTCGGTTTCTCCTGTTCTGTAGCCCCCATGTCAGTTTCTCTGTTGTCTGCATCCCTTCACTGGGTGTTGTCTTTGTTTTTCTTTTTTCTTTCTCAAACAGGGATCTTCACGTATAGCCTTGAGGAGATCCGTAGCGTATTTTGTCAAAGCTCTTGTCCAGGCATGTGTCCTTTTGCGACTCAGTTGCAGAAATCTTCTCATCTTTGGTGCTTGTACTGTGGACTCTGCAGCATTATCTTCACTCAGGAGGCAGCTGAGAGGTCCATTTTCTTGTGTGGTTGTTCTGACCCTTTTTATTCTGTATCCCTGTCCTTTTTCTGTTCCCACTTTGTCTTCCTTCCAAAACCGATCTTTTTGAATTCTGTTCACAAGCTGTGCCTATGGAAGTCCATGACTCTCTCTCAGCTATTGGAACTTTCCTGTACTTACCATATACCTCTTAGTTCATATCACCTTCTGTGTATAGGGATCTAGTTCTTTGCCCTCTGTGTTGTGCATGGGTAGCTCTTCCTCTTAATGTGAGTCCTTACGCATATTTATTTTCTGCTAATAAGTGTTTTCTTATGGTTCCTGCTGATCTCTACACTTGAATAACAATTATACCTCACTATTGTTAATGTATACAAACCCATACATCACTTGTGAGACTTCTTTTTTGATCCCCATTCTTCTTATTGTGTGATTGTCCACCTCTCAAATCTGCTCGTACAGTTTGACAGTAAGTTGAGGAGCTGTCTTACATGAAACTGCATTCAGTACAGTGCAAGAAGGGTCTCAAAGCATGCCATGATGTAAACAAATAATTAATACAGCAATTAAATAAGTAAAAATCTGTTAAAAGATAAGTCTGATGTCCTGAAGATGTATACAGAGTCCTTAATAGGTTTAATGGAGTTATGGAAAAAGGGATGAGCAATGAATTTCATAAATAAATTTTGCATCTCCTCGTACACTGCAGGGTTTAAATGAGGAGAAAGACTTGGATGTCTTTGTGGGCTGCCTACTATGTGGCTGCAGCCACTGCTACTAAGAAAGCAAATGCCGACTTCATGAAGAAGAGAGTAGTGCAGACGATGTTGTAAATCAGTTGGAATATACTCACAAGAATATATATTTTTTTCATGTTGATTGATTGTCCGCATGACAAATAAGCAAAAGGAGGGGTAACCCAGATGGCAGTGACAGTGGGAGGGCTGTAAAGGCTTCATCAATAAGAGACTGGGAAACTGGTGGTGATTGGGCTTTGTAGGAAGAACATACGTGTTTTTTCCATAATACCTTGGGATGGAGATTGATTAGGAAAGCTGTAAAGTCTCTGTCACTGTTGAGAAACTGGTTAAGGAAGTAAATGTCTGTCGAAGATGATGAGGTAAGGAAGGACTGGATGATCTCAGGGATTCATGTTTCAGTATGGCATAAAAATAGCGTTTATTCTGTTTTAATGGGAGGAACTAGAGGTGTTTTCCCCCAAACTGAATGATGATCTGCCTTAAGTAGATAAAAGTAATTGTTTCTTTCAGACGTAGAAGTCACTACAGCAGAAGTAGTGATGTGAGGAGAATATAAGGTTTGAAAAGATAACCAAAAACTTTGCAATTTTCGTGTTATCATGGATGTAAATACTATCTTGTCAGTGCCCAAACTCCAAAAGGGGTAGAAAAGAGCTTCATGAACAGTCACTTTTGAACAGTTTGTTCCACTTGCCTAATACAGGGTGCTCTGTGCTAGGATGTTGTCAGAACACTGTTTCTGGACACACAGTCACTGGTTTACTGCATATGCATTTCCTGTTTTATTAAACAAGGATATGCTTGGGTTGAGCTTAAGGCAGCCTGGGGAATTCAACATTTGTTTGAGATGTTACTTGCAGAAGACTGGTAGAGAAAGAACATTGTACAGCATTGAAAAGCATGAGCAAGCGGCCAGTGGGACCGGAGGGCTGGGCTTTCCTTCTCTCTGAGATAGTTGCAGAAAAGTTCACACATAATTAAAATCATCCTAATTCTTGGTATGTTTTTAATAAGTAGTTAATGAGACTATGCAAAATAAGCTTGTTGTCCACTGTGAGGAATTCAATATGCTGATAAATAGAGGTACACAGATGTGTCTGGTATGTGAGATGTTTGAGTTGCTCTTCTGTTTTCTTCCAAAAGAAACACCGTAGAAACACGGATCCAGTTACAGTGGGTTATTTAGCCCTGAGCCCCCAGGCCCCCAGCCCTGTGGGGAGTAGCAGAAGAGTGCAGGGGAGCTGCAAGGCAAAAAATGAGCAACGCTTCTTCCAAATGCTCTTCATAGCTCTGGAGTTTTCTGACCCAGAGGGGTACTGCATACTTAGTACCTCTGTGAGCTTTATTTGTGGAGATTAGTTTGCTGGTATTTTCTTGAATGCACATGAACTTCTAGCAGGCACAGTGTTCTGTGTCAGGAAATTTTTGCAGTTTGTCTTAAATGAAGACCTGCCTGATGCTACCAGCTGTTAGCTGCTGTCTGGTTCTTGTAAGGGAAGAGTCAGTGAGGACTTGATCAATCTCCTCCTCCTCCTCCATGACGTTGCAGAGCTCTGCACTCCATCCCCTCCCTAAACCGCTCCTTTTACAGATCGAGAAGGCATATTCTGGCTGTTGTTCCTCACGCCACATCCATTCCGTAGCACATTAGATCACTGCAGTTGATGTGATCTGATTTATTGAACTCGAAGACAGTACATTGGGTTTGCTGGTTTCAATTCCAAAGGCTGTTTTTTTTTTGTTGTTTGGTTTTGAACTGTTTGTATCCAAATGCTTGTTTGAGGTTTGGTATCTGGTTGTTCTGAGCTCTGAATGGGCACTCATGAAATAAATGTTCACCGAGCTTTGTCCTGAGTTACAGCTCCCAGTTCTGTAAATGAAGTATTTGAAGATTTTTTGGGTTGCTGTGCACATTTCTCAAAATAGATGGAACTTGGAAGTCACAGCAGTGGAACACTTGGACCCTGTTTCTAGGATGTGAGTGCTTTTGGAAAATGGAAGATGAATATGGCAGTGAGCAATAAGAATGAAAATATAGAAGTTTCTGCTTGCTAAATTTGTAAAAGATTTATAGATATTAAAAACAGGAACCTATATGAGGTCGTAACTGTAATTATCGTAGGGCAGGGGAGAAGCTGTCTACAACTTCTTTTGTTCTATGAGTCCATTTGGAAATGGCACGTTCAGTAGGGCGTTCTCTGTTGGGAAACCATTCGTGTCATCATGATTCTGTTGCCATGAGACAGTTATCACCTCAGCTAAATTTCTTAGCTGTTACGTACGCTTCTAGTGACCTGTTCTTAGCTCAAGACATCACCTATATCTCCTCTTGCTTGTACCTTAAATAAATTAGCAGCTGCTGTAATGTTATGTTGTAAAGAAAGGTTGCCTACCCAAGGCAGCTCCTAGTTTTAGTTTCCAAGCTACTCTGTAATTTTTGTTGTTCTTGTGAAAATGTTTGACTTTATTAGTTAACATGAGGCCTGTAGTTTTTCACTGCTTGGCATCAGAATCCTTTTACATGGTACCAAGGTGGATAGAGTCTTTGCTTTTCAGAACTGTAAGTTCCTGTGTGTACAGTTCAGTGCTATATCACAGTGCAGTGACTCCCAACTCTGCTTAATCCCTTTCTAAATCTTCTGTAGGTGCCTTTGCTTTTCCTGACATTTTCTTTTCCTTGTACCTATCAGTTCTCCATGTTTTTGTCCTCTCTTTTCTATTTTCAGACAGCAGCCCTCTTTTTATCTACATCAACATTTTGGCCACTATGATGTTGATGTTGCTTGAGAAAAGCCTTTGCAGAAGAAATTCACAGAAAAGCTCCTCTCCACTGTTGTTCCATTTCTCCCATCAGAGAGAAGTTCACTTCAAGAATGGCTTAGGTTGGGAGGGATCCTAAAGATCATCTGCTTCCAAACCCCTGTTGTGAGAAGTGTTGTCAGCCAGGGCCCCCTCCAGTTTGGCCTTGAACACCTCCAGAGATGGGGCACCCTCAGCTCTCTGGGCAGCCTGTGCCAGGGATTCAGCACCTCTGCATAACGAATTATTTCCTCACACCTGACCTAAATCTCCCCTCTTTTGGTTTAAAACCATTTCCCCTTGTCCTATTACAATTGGACCATGTACAACGTTACTCTTCCTTTAAGTACTGAAAGGCTGCAGTGAGGTCTCCCCAGAGCCTTCTCTTCTCCAGGCTGAACAAACTCTGCTCCCTCAGCCGTTCTAAGTAGGAGAGGTGCTCCAGCCCTCTGAACATCTTTGTTCCCTCCTCTGGATCTGTTCCCACAGCCCCACATTTCTCTGAACTGTGGGCTCCAGGTCTGGACACAGTACTTGAGGCCTCACAAGGGCAGAGCAGAAGGGGACGATCCACTCCCTGCCCTGGTGCCACTTCTCTGTTGGTGCAGCTCAGGATGCAGTTGACCTTCTGGGCTGCAAGTGCGCACTGCTGGTTCATGTCCAGCTTTTTGTCCATTGGGAGCTCCAAGTCCTTCTCAGCAGGGCCGCTCTCAAAGAGCTTTGTCCTCAGTCTGTACACGTCTAGGATTGCCCTGACCCAAGAGCAGTACCTTGTTGAAACTTGTTAGGTTCACATGGGTAAACCTGTTCACTTTTCAAGCTTGTCCAGGTCTCTTTGGTTGGCATCCCTTCCTTCTGTTGTATCAACTGCACCACTCAGCCTGGTGTCATCTACAAACTTGCTGAGAGTGCACTCAATTCCAGCATCCATGTTATTGATAAAGATATTGAAGAAGATGAGTTGTGTCCCCCACTGGTCAGTGCTGGGACTGATACTCTTTAGTATCTTCAACAAGGACATTGACAGTGGGGTCAAGTGCACTCTCAGCAACCTTGCTGCTGACACCAGTATGTGCAGTGCAGTTGCTGCACCAGAGGGACAGGTTGCCATCCAGAGGGACCTAGATGAAATTGGTCAGCAGGCCCATGTGAACCTCATGAGGTTCAGCAAGTCCAAATGCCAAATCTTGCAGCTGGGTTGAGGCAGCCCTCACTACCAATACAAGCTGGGGGGGCGAGAGGATTGAGCACAGACCTGCTGAAAAAGACCTGGGCATACTGGTGGATGGGAGGCTGGATATGAGCCAGCAGTGTGTCCTCGCAGCCCCAAAAGCCAACCATATCCTGGGCTGCATCAAAGGAAGCGAGGCCAGTAGGTCAGGGAGGTGATCCTGCCCCTCTGCTCTGCACTGTGAGGCCTCACCTGGTGCACTGTGTCCAGATGTAGAGTCATCAGTATGGAAGAGATGTGAACCTGTTGGAGTGCGTCCAGAGGAGGGCCACAATAATGCTCCCAGGGATGGAACTTCTCCTGTGAGGACAGGCTGAGAGAGCTGGGGCTGTGCAGCCTGGGGAAGAGAAGGCTGCAAGGTGAGCTGAGGGCAGCCTTCAGTATCTAGAGGGTTCTACAGAAAGAAGGAGACCAACTCTTCAGCATGGTCTGCGATGGTAGAACAAAGGGAAATTTCTTCAAGTTTAAGAAGGGCAGATTTAGTTTGGATATCAGGAAAAGGTTGTTTACAGTGATGGTGGGGAGGCACTGGGACAGGTTGCCCAGAGATTGGTTGATTCCCTGTCCCGGGGGACTTTCAAGGCAAGGCTGGATCAGGACCTGGGCAACCTGATCTAGCTGTGGTGTCCCTGTACAGTGCAGAGGAATTGGACTGAATGGCCTTTAAAGGTCCCTTCCAACTTTTAAGGATTCTATGATTCAAAGAATACCAATCCCAAGACAGACACCTGCTCATCACTGGCCTCCACCTGGACATAGAGCCATTGACCACAACCCGCTGGCTGCAGTTGCATCCAAATAATTCGTTATCTGCTAGTCAGTTCTTGGAATCCTCTCTCTCCAATTTAGAGATGAGTGTAGTATTGAACCAAATCAAAAACCTTGCAGAAGTCCTGGGAGATGACATCAGTTACCCTTCCTTTGTCCACTGATGCTGTCATATCATCACAGAAGGCCACCGGACTGGTCAGGCCCAATCTGCGCTTGGTGAAGCCATGCTGGCTGTTTTGGATCGTCTCCTTGTCTTGCATGTCCTTTAAAGTAGCTTCCAGAAGCACGTGCTCTGTGATCTTCCTAAGTGCTGACATGAAGTTCGCTGGCCTGCGGTTCCCAGGTCTTTCTTTATCCCCATCTTAAAAATGGGAGGGAAGTCACTGGGAACTTCACCTGACAGCTGTGGCTTTTCAAATGTGATGGAGTATAGCTTGGGCAAGACACAGATCCTTCTCCATAGCCAGTGGTACTTCATAGATCTCTTTCAAGAGACATAATAGTACAGCAATACTCTTTAGTATCATGGCAACTTTTTTTTTATGTCAACACTGTGAAAAAGTCCATGTGTTGTCTGCTACTGCCGTCTCTTGCATGTGTGTTTGAGAGCAAAACAAACCTTTAGGTAAGATAAAGTACTCCTTTTATGAAGGTTTAAATAGAGAAAACATTTCCATATCTGTTGGGTGCCTGATAGGTTTTCAGTGGGGAAATGTACATTGCACAGTGAGGAATATTTTATCTACAAATGATGTAGGGTTCGAGAGTATGAGAAGTTAAGGGAAGGAGTAAGGCACGTGAAGGGGTGAGTCAGATGAGCTGTCCACAATGCTGCAGCACTTGCTAGAGCTGGCTCCTTCTGTTTTGTCCCTTCAGTACTTTAATATATTAATGAAGGAAACTGAAAGAAATTCAAAGATGTCAGACTGTGATCAAGAGTAGGCCTGGCTTGCTGATCTCATTCTCCTGTCTTTAAAGTATTCCTTGTGGAATCAGAACAGTGGGCCTGCAGTGTGATCCCTGTGGCCAGTCAGCCTCCGTGGGGAATGAAACATAAGATGGCCATGCCCAGGATCTTCACTCTTCTGAATGTATGTCAAATGTCCCAGGATGATCAATAGGCAACAGCAGGCCCCGTTCTTTGGAAGAGGGCCACAGTGTGTAGATTGACAGACAACAGAAAGATCTTAAATACAAGCTCAAGTGTGAAGCCTGTTCTGGGCCATTTGTTTCTGCTGCATCTGCCTGGGTCAGAAAGTGGGAAAGGGTGGAGCTGCTGTGTTCCACCGGTCTTCATAGTTCAATGTTTATGAGAGAAAATGTTTTCAGCTCTGCACAGAGCCTCCATCTTGTGTGTTTGCTGCCTCCTGCTGCTTCTGTTCTCAGCAGCCATACCCATACTCAGTTCCCCCTGTGAATACTTGCTGAAGCCCGCTTGGCTGGCTGTGCTGCACTGTCTTCCCTCAGCCTTCCCTCTCTGTGCAAACCAATTATAACCATTGGTTCTTCAGTGATCATTTCCTTTCTTTCTTCCTTCCTTTTCCTTTAGGCATCCAGGTACAGGGAATGTCTAAGACTTGTAATGACCTGGGAGGGCACTGAGCTGGGGCTTTGGGAACTACAGAGGACACGGGTTACTGATTTGGAGATGCAGCTAAGCACTGTTGCTCAGGGTTTGCAGCCATCATAGGTGCTTTTTTACTGTAAAATGTAAGTTGGAGCATAACGCGAGAGCAGCTTTTCTGGCTCAGAAAAGGCTCTCCTGGGCCTGCAATGCTACGTCTAACAGCAACCATAGCAGATGGCTACTGCAGGCAAAGACAGGGCGCTGTACAAAGCAGTGGTCTCCAAACCGTTTTGGTCTTGCATTCCTATCATTTCTAATGGATCGGTATGAACAGGGGTTAAAAAAGAAACTAGACAAAGATGAAAGAATCTCAATTTAAAAAATACTTTTAATGGTACAAAAAATCTTCCTGCATCCCACTGTGCCTACCCCGTGGGGTGCACACATCCCACTTTAGTGACCACTGGAATACTTTTCCCACATATTTTTTCAGTCTTCAACTGTTGATACTTCAGAGAAGTTTCTAAGCCAAAAATATTTTCTGTCTTTAACCTCTCTTTGAAAAGTAATTGCAGAGACTCGCTACCCACTGTGTGGCAAACCACCCCATTTTGTCTATGAACCTGGCTCCTTGTAGATTCCTCTGCTGGCTATGGTTTATGCACCAGATGGGACAGCAAACAGTCAGTCTCCATCTGCCCTCTCCAGGCTGCTCATGATTTTGCAGAGCTCTTGGAAATGCTCAATTAAGATTATTGTCATATTTACTTTTACCTCATTAATATCCTGTAACCAATTATTTATCCATAATAGATGCTATGGCCTCACAGTTTCATTAGAAGAATTTGTAGAGTGAGTCACACAGACTCACAGAATTGCAGGGGCTGGAAGGGACCTCTAGAGGTTATCCAGTCCAACCCCCTTGCCCAAGCAGGCTCCTACACCAGGTCACACAGCTCAGCGTCCAGGCGGGTCTTGGCTATCTTCAGAGAAGGAGAGTCCATGGCCTCCCTGGGCAGCCTGTTCCAGTGCTCCGTCACCCCTACTGTGAAGAATTTCTTACACACATTTGTGTGGAACTTCCTGTGCTCCAGAAAGGGTTTATAGAATCCCATAATCCCAGAGCCATAGGGGTTGGGAGGCACCTTTGGAGCTCCTTCACTCCAGCCCCCATGGCAGTTCTCTGCAGCAGTTGGCTGCACGGTGTCCAGAAGGGTTTGGGATATTTCCAGAGGAGACTCCCCCACCTCTCTGGGCTCCGTTCCAGGGCTCTGCCACCCTCACAGCACAGAAATTGCTCCTCACATTCAGATGGAACTCCCTGGGCTGCACTCTGTGCCCGCTGCTCCTTGTCCAGCACCAAACAGAGCCCGGCCCCCTCCCCCTGCTCCTCTCCCTTCAGACGCCCATCAGCACTGCTCAGAGATCCCCCTCAGCCTTCTCTCCTCCATGTGCACAGCCCGGGGCTCTCAGTCTGCCCCCATCAGGAGGTGCTCCAGGCCCCTACCGTCTCTGCACCCTCCACTGGGCTCTCTCCAGCAGTTCCCATCTGCCTGGAACTGGGCAGCCCAGCACTGGGTGCGCTGCTCTAGATATGGCCGCCCCAGGGCAGAGCAGAGGGGAGGACCACCTCCCTCACCCTGCTGGCCACGCTCTCCGTGGTGCATTCCAGGGTCCTGTTGGCCTCCTTGGCCACCAGCACACGCTGCTGGCCCATGGTCAGCCTGCGGTCAACCACTGGTTGACTGTTGGCCACCACAGCCCACAGGTCCTTCTCTGCTGAGTTTCTTTCCAGCAGCTTGGCCTCCAACCTGTACTGATACTGCAGTTATTCCTTGTCACGTGTAGGACTCTACACTTGTCCTTGTTTAGAAATTTAAAAGACTTCTATGTATGATAGTTTTTATTTATATATTGGTTCAAATGCATGGAATGTGTTTGTGTGCATTGCGTATTTTCACAGATACATAAAGATCTGTAATAAATATTTTGATTCTTAGAGGGAAACTAAGCTTTTCCCTCTGTTTTGAATTACTTTTTTTCAGGTGGCAATTATTTTAACGGTGTTTTTCCCTGAGGAATATAAACTTCAGTATGGCATCAACTTTGCTGAGTGCCATGTTCAGCATTAGGTTAGCAGTCTCACCTAAAGGGAGATTCCATTAGCATGCTGTAGTCAACATAAACGTCTGGACTTCAGAATGCCTGCAGGGGCTGCTGACGAAGCATCACTTTCTTTTTCTTCTTGATCAGAGACTTGACCTTTTCTTGAAGGGTTCTGGTCACATCATGAACTTGTGGTGCTTTCCAGTGTAGGTGGAGGCAAAGGCTTTCAATGGAAAACACTTTGCTGCAGTGCTTCCGTAGTTCAGCTCTGCATGTTACAGTGTCCCTACTGATCAAAGCATCCAGTTGGTCCATTCAAAATCTGGAGTACTGCAGAAGTCACTTTGCTTTTGCTTTGATTAACATGTGGACTGCACCTGTGTGAACTGTGTATTGCATGCCATGTCAGCTTTGGTAAGGAGTTAGAGCTATCTGCTGTAAGCTGGCCTGACTGTTACTGACCATTGAGTGCTTTCCCATGTCCAGTATTTTTCATCTGTTCCCCGTCTCCATTATCACTGTGTTCCACTTTATGATGTCCAGGGAGTTCCAATTCAGATCTCTTGTGCTCTGTGTTGCTGCTTATATGTAAGGTTGGTAAAAATGGGGAACTTGTGGGAGCTAGAGTCTGATTGTGGACAAATATTATTGCAGCTGGAAAGCAGGGGACAAACTGTCTTTTTCTTTCTTTTTTCCCTTCTGTTTTGCTTCTTCCCTAGCGACCTGGGATGCCATCAGGAGCTCGAATGCCCCATCAAGGGGCTCCCATGGGTCCCCCAGGCCCTCCATATGTTGGAAGCCCCTCTGTGAGACCTGGGATGCCCCAGACTGTGATGGAAACAACAAGAAAACGTACTGTACCGCAGCAGGTCCAACAACAGCAGGTGCAGCAGCAAGTGCAACAGCAGCAGCAAGCTACTCAGAGCCGAACTAGGAGGTGAGTATTCCAGAAAGAAAGGGTGGGGAGAACAGTTGAGGAAAAAAATCTTTATTTGGCAATAAGTAAAACCTTTAAGATCGAATGAGACAAACCAGAAGATTTATATAGATTTATATTTATATATAGATTTTTATATATATATATATATATTTTTTTTTTCTTAAAGCAGGAAAAAGTATGGTAAATTTTACTCCATCCTTTGTTTAGGAATGGTCTTTAAAGATGACAACCTTTACTAAAGTCTGTTTCTGCAGATAAAATGCTTTCACTGTGTGAGTATATCAGGATATAGAGCTGGCCACCACGTTTAGCCCATAAAGTTATCGACTTTTCTAGTATAATGCAATTATTGTATTATTTGTTATCTGTTCTCTATAGTTTCTCTAACTTCTCACTGGCTAACAAATTTGTTTGTAAACAAGAGACAAGTGGAAGAGATTTTTTTTGTTGGTGATGTGAATACTTGTACTATGGTCACTCAGATGAGTGGTTATAAAACTGGAAATTTTTGTAGGCATAGCTGCATGTAAGGAGAGAGACACGAGAATTTTTCTAGAATCTGAGGATTTTTATTTTTTTTAAGGAACCTTCTTTCATGAATGTGTCTACTTTGTACAGGGCTGATTACGTTCTGTCTTAAAAAATATTTGTCTAATTTCTTTCTGCAGATTAGACCGTATCATACTTGTGTTATGAGGTGTGAGCCAGTTCCTGATAGGGTGCAGTCACCTCGGTTTGACTGCCTTTTGCAAGAATCTTATGGGTATATATAGGATCATACAGTGTTCTAGTGGTATCATCATACCCAGTTTTGGGTAAAACATGATTTCCTAAGATCAGTGCTTTGGAAGCTCAGCTCTGTCTAGTGTATACGCCTTGGGTCAGCAAGCCAGATTTGAGAATGCTTATGTCTTGGATGCATCTGGAAAGGACACAAGTCGTGAGAGTATTAATATATTAAGGTTCAACAGAATTAAATATAGAAGGAATGTGTGTGGGTGCAGCATGAGATGCATGTGCGTCATGAAGGCCTTGCCCGTGCACTAGCAAAAATGTGCATTCCACAGCACCTCCCAGGAGATCCTCCAGGAAACTGCATGCAAGAACGCCTGACCCTCAAATAAATGGGATAGATACAACCTGAAATATTGCCGCAGCTGGGAGACGAAGTTAAACTTCAGTCACTAACCAGTTCCAGGGATAATTAAGGAAGAATAGTTTGTTTCCTAAAAGTCAATGTCATAAATTGCAAAAGGAAGCAGTTCCTCCCTCCCTCTCCGTTCTTAATTTCAACACTTGTAGCAATTATCACTACCACTGTGAGTCCAGTTTACACCAATGCATGTTAGGTACTCAGGGAAGTTTCTTTTTCTTCCGCCATTCTGTCACTCCAAATAATGTTTTCAGTGTTTTCCCTTTGTTCATTCCCACCTCCCTGTCATTTCCATTGAAACTTTCCTATTTTTTCAGGCAGACTTTTCTGGAATGTTGGGTCCCGTTCTGGGATTAATTGGACCCTGTGTTTTATGGGAAAAAAGGGCCAAGAAAGTGTAATTTTCCTTTCTTGACAGGTTTGCAGGACAGAAAGCAGGTAAATCTCTCTTTGTAACAGATGCGTAGAAAACTTTTCAGGGCCAGGTTGTTGGGGTTCTGTCACCTTGTTTGTTTGTGGCAGTTAGCTGAAAGCCTTTGGGGTTGCTGCGGGCGCGTATTCCACTTCTCTCTGGGAGGATGGAGCTCCTGTGAAAAGTTGCAGGGCAGTTTTGATTTTCATAGTTGCAGAAGGTGCTGGAGGTTTAAACCATGTCACGTTCTGGTCCCATTATTTCTGTACTTTTGAAAAAGGGCCATTGTTCATCTGTGAAATTGTGTGTGACTGTGTGCATAAATTTTCTGCCCGAGGAAGGATGTAGTTTTCACCTCCAAGCACAAAGAGTTGCTCAGAGTTAGGCTTCTGTGCAGATGGGGAAGAATCTGGTATTTCAGGCCAGGCTTATGATTAGCAAATGTAAGAATGGAGATTGCCACACTGGTGTGGAAGCAGCTTTGATGTGGACATGGCTGATGACAGAATTCCTAGATGAAAGCTGTGAGGAAGGGCATCCCTGTGACGTAGCAGATCAGCAGCAGGCAGTTGTCTTTACCTCATTTGTCTGTGTCACAGATGGAGTGATTAATCTTCCACTTAAGATAAAGGCCTCACAACTTACGGAGGTGAAGAGGGAGGCTTGAATTTCCCCTTGGCCTTGCTAGAGAAAGCGAGGTGACAGTTTGATGGGAGCAAAAGCTTTTCAGAATCTGAAGACTTGGAAATACAGTGTATTTGGCAGTCTTCCCAGCACTACCATTTCTGAGGCATATACAAATTTGGCTGTATGCATACGAGCACAGGAGCATATTTAAAAGCATAGATCTATAAATGTGCTTGTGTATGGGCACAGACACATTATGCATATGCACTACAGGCACACGTTTATCTTCTTGCATTGACATTCATAACATGAATGATGAACAAGCATGGAAACATAAACTGACAGCATTGAAAGTCACTCATTTCACTAAAATGAGCGTGTATACGTAAGGGTGCATAAATATGTGTGTTTTTGAACACAAATGAACACTGTCACTCAATTTTGAGCATAGATGAATGCATACTCAGATGCATTTGAACAGGTTCACATTCAGCTTACAGGCATTCACCTCTTCCTTGTGCATGGGCGTAGGTGTGTCTGTGCACACTTCCACACACGTGCTGTCCTTCATCATGCTCTTTCTGCATCTGTGGATGGCATGTGCACATGTACTTGCATGCATTGCTGCTCTGCACTGTAGAAGATGCTGTGATCAAAGAACTTACGTACTTCTTTCCAAGATGCATAACAGACTGCCCTGATTTGTTCTTAGCTAACTACCTCCCCAGGCTGCTGAGAGAAAGGGTCCTAGGTCCTGGGCATGGGTGAGACCCTTTTGCTGATGCATGCACAGCTGTGCACCAGCATGTGGAGATGTCAGGATAATTTAGCAGGTGGCCTCGTTACTCCTAGATCTGTCACCATGGTAACGTGTTTTTTTCTTTAAAAAATGTACAGTGCCAAGAGGAGGAAGATGGCTGACAAAATTCTCCCTCAGAGGGTGAGTCGCTTTCATTTCCTATTCCCTTCACAATCAGTTCAGCATCTTAGCGTAATTAGAGGGATTTTAGAGAAGACTTTCACTTTTTGTTTAAAAATCTAATTAAAAAGTAAGTAGGCAGTGGGTGAAAGTCAAGAGAGCCAGGCTGGGGCTGGGGCCGGGGGCTGGGATTGTGGGGTGCAGCCTGGCCTGTGTCATCCTCTTGTGCTGGGTTAGCTGTGCCAGCACTGCCACTTGCTGGATGGACAGTGGTGCTGGACTGTGAAGTACATTACTTGATGCTGGGGCCCTTTGAGGCTTATAGGTGTTTTTGATCAATTTTTGAGGCTGGTTCAGAGTGCAGTTGTGTTTGTAGGAGCTGGACTTGTTCTTAGTTCTCCCTGGCCCAGTAGACCTGACAGTTTCTAATTTTTGCAGGTGCATCTTAGAATCTATATAAACAGCAGAGTTTAATAGGCCTGTGTTATTCAGACAGTTATTAATTCTCTTATCTCTGCAGATATGTCTATCTTTTAGTTGCTGACTATGCTTGATCCTCAATGCTTAAATCTTCTGCTTCCCTTTTAAACACAAGAATTACTCTTTCATTATTCCCAGGCTTCTCTGCTTCTGTCCCCTCCTTAGTATAGTTCCCCTAAAACCTTTGTGGTCCCAAAGGACAAGACCCTTGAGTCTTCAAAGCACATACACTCATCATAAGGTAGTCCCAGTTTCTTTGGCTTCTGTTGCTCTTTCTGGGCTTAGAATTCTTTTCATAGGTGCGTAGCTCTCCTCTTCAAGCCTGCCTTTCAACTACTAGTGTAAACCCAAAGTCTACAGCAACCTCCGGGTTCTCTTCTGTGACATTCCAAAGGTACCTAGTTGCAACCAATTGAAGAAATGAGCCCTTTTTGATACAACTAATAGCAAATTTTCACTTCCTGTCACTCTGCCACTCTCTGATAGTACAGTCTCTCATGGGTTAGCCATTCATTTTCTCATGCTGCTGTCTTGAAAGGAGTAGGCTACCATGCAGTCCAAAGCTTTGAACTACCTGCAGTCTTCATGGTGTGTTAAAGCCCCATTCCTTCTTAGAGTCTGTACATTCTTAGAATGAAAGCTACATTTCTTGTCTGTCTCACAAATTGTTTTTCAGAGGTGATCATCCTTTATGGATGACACTTTAAACATATGTCTATTTGAAAGCTTGTATTTTTTTTCTTTCCCTTTATTTGGTGACTTTACAAGATGCAAAGGTCTCAAACAGGGGTAACCAAACTTCTCGGGCAATAGAAGACTTAATACCTCTTTATCAAATCCATGATAAGTTTCAATAGATGGAGCCTACCTTCACATAAGCCAAAAAGCTACACTGGTGCTTGCACCATTCAGAGCCATGGTGTCACCAAGTCTTCCCATCTTTCATTACCTTTGTTACCATCAGCCGGTAATTTTAACTGATGCAATAATAAGAGAACACAAATTTCTAGAGTCCTGTCTGTAATGGAGGTTTTATCAGTGCAGTTGATATCAGTAGTATGATTTTGTGTCTGGATTAAAGTACTTCATTAGGCACAGTGAAGTGTATCAGAACCTCCTTATTCTCACCATTCAGGAGGTAGTGAAATGCTGTGCAAATCAGTGTCCTGTCAAGTGGAAAATTTACACTGTGGATAAGGAATGAAATGAAACATGGGGTAAAAGTTCCAACTTCCCAAAGCTACTTCCTGAGTGATTTTCAGCCAGTCGGCATTTGTTGCCACTGGCATTCTGCAGACTCTTCCTTGTGTTTCCTGTGAATTGTGAAGGGGAGAGGTGTTACACCGAACACATTTTACTCCTGAGAACAATCTTATTATAACAATAGAAAAAGACGAGAGTTCTCAGGGTTAGTTGCTGTGACAGTCAGGCAGCTGCAAGGCTAACCAGCTGCGGGACTTCCAGGTTCCTTTACCAAGACTGTGCTTTGACTGGAG
This sequence comes from Excalfactoria chinensis, assembly GCF_039878825.1. Classification (NCBI taxonomy): domain Eukaryota; kingdom Metazoa; phylum Chordata; class Aves; order Galliformes; family Phasianidae; genus Excalfactoria; species Excalfactoria chinensis. The sequence continues at coordinate 141,586,768 of NC_092826.1, forward strand.
CCTGTCACTAGTTGGATGGAGTTGCTTTTCTGCTGCAGTTCAGATATTTGACATGAACTTAATTTTATGTAGGTATAATCGCATAAGAACAGTCCAGCCTACTAAACTGTTGCACATAGGAAAATATTACGGAACTGTTGGGGAAGTCCATCCAGTGTCACATCCAGTCCTATTCACTCTGTCATAGAAGGCATCTCACGCATTTACGGCCTCAGGACTAATTAGCTTCCTTACTTCTCAGATATTTTAGATTTGGCAGCTTCTCCTACGCACTTTTTTTTTTTTTTTTTAAACTTGTTGTTAGGCTCAGCAAGGCCAGTGCTGTTAGTTTTCCCAATACAAATGGCTCCCTACGATTCTAATCCTTCATTCTGTATATTCTGGGCTGAATTCACATCTTTTGAACCTCTTTACATTTAATTGTTGGGAACCATGGTGTTCCAGATCACCCATATCACCAGTACTTGAAAAGCACTGGGGCATTTTTATGTCCACTGAAAAGAGCAAGTGATGCCCATTAGAGTTAGATTTCTTTTTTTTTTTTTTTTTTAAGGCCTTACCACAGTGATGTAGCATGTAATCATTCTATGATTGATTCATACTTACAAGTATTTCTACTTTTTGCAAGTGATGAATTCCCATGCTAGAGCAGGAAATATTGGTATAGGCTTTAAGGATCATGATCTTGTGCTTTGTAATGCTATATTTCATCCCATTTCTGTTTTACGTTTCTCAGCATTCCTACATTTCTTGTACTATTTTCTGCCATGTATTCACAATACAACCCAAACTTACCATTAAGTTTTGTTAGCGGACTTCTCCTTTATTTATTTATTTATTTAAAAATGCTAGAGCTATTAATAAAATTATCTGAATAAAATCATTTTCAAGAGCACTCCGTGAGGTACTTTCTGCTGCTTCTTTTTTTTTTCTATGCCAGTTCTTTGCCACATCATTTTTGTTCTGATCCCCACTTTTTCAGTCTTAGGCATCTCTTCCCTTCATGACTGTATGTTAAATGCTTTACTTAAATGAAGTAGACTGGAGCTGCTAAATATCTTTTGTCTTAAATGCAGTTTCAATGAACAGAATGAGACTTCATTAAGTCTAGGCTGACATACTGTAACATAATAAGGTTTAGAGGTTTCTGTAGTATGTTAATTACAGTTTTGTGCCGCAGGACATGCCGTACCCTGTTTTCTTTATCTCTGGATCCTTTCTTTTTTCTCGGGTCATTAATGCCCTCATTAAATTACAGAAAAGTTCATAGGCATCTTCATTCACAGTTGGGTATGCAGATATCATCAGCTGACATGGCCTTTGTGACCTGAGTCTATAAGGTGTGCTTCAGTTTTGACCTCAGGCCACAAACTGCCCTTTGGGAAGCATGACTGCACATCCAACTGTTCTTCTTTCTTCAGGCTATGTCTTCTCGTTACTTCTGGTCACTGTTAATCTTTTTCTTAGTTCTGAGTCATTATGTATTTTTCCAGACACTGTGACTGTGATTCACTGTTCTGTTTCTTCAGCTTTTATGCCTACTCATTCTAATGCAACAAGCTCTTACTGAAAATTCTTCTGTCTCCACAGCTGTGCATCTCTTTTCCCTATTTAGCTTGCTGAGTGGAGTGCAACTTTAGAACAAGAAACTATGCCTCCTTTGGTGTCAGGCTTGCCTCTCACTGTTAGTTACTGTCTTTCTCAGTGCTTCCCACATTCTTCAGAGGACTTCTTGTCTAGCTGTGTTGATGGGTTTTCATACAGCTGTCCTTTCTTTTTTATCCTCTCTTCATTCTCCTTTATAAACAGTTGACTCCTGCTGCTGTTCACTGACCACCATAAGGGATTACTCTGCTCTACTCTCATACTGTGATAGCTCTCCTGTTGTTTTTTGGTTGCTGCATGGCTGTTGTCCACCTTCTTCTCCATCTGCGCCAGGATGAAGTGAAACATGTCTGAATCTACTAATTGTTCATAAGGAAGAAATGACAATCTTAGCAGTAGCAAAGATGAAATAATGAAGTTCCAGATCCTGAAGGGAATAAGAAAGGGGAAAGGTGAAGTATGAACCATGGACTTTAAACAAGCAGAGTTTGTCTTATTCAGGGATCAGGTATGTGCAATCCCATTGGGAGGCAACTCTGAAAAGTGGCACAAGGAATCTGGCAAGTATTTCAAGACAGCCTCCTTCATGTGCAAGAGCAGTTCATCCAGATACCAAGAAAAATGCTAAGATTTTTGAGAAGCCCAACTTGACTAAGTTGGAAACTCAGAGTGGAACTCCCAGCATCAAAAGGTAGCACACAGGAGGTGGAAGCAGAGATAGGCTACAAAGGAGGAATTTAGATATATTGCTTGGGCATGTAGGGAGTAGTACCAGGAAATGCTGAACATTTATGAGGTTCAGCAAGGGTGACTATAGAGTCCTAGAGATGAGTAGGATTAGCCACATGCATCAGGTTAGAGGCTGACTCTCTGGACAGGAGCTCTGCAGAGAAGGCTGAGTGTTGTGGTGGACAGAAGGTTGATAATGAGCCAGTGTTGTGATCTAGGAGCCAAGAAGGCCAATGGCATCTGGGACACGCTGCACAGAGGGAGAGGATCTTCCACTCTGCTCTGCCCTGGGGTGGCCATATCTAGAGCAGTACACCCAGTGCTGGGCTCCCCAGTTCCAGGTAGACTGGGAACTGCAGGAGAGAGCCCAGTGGAGGGTGCAGAGATGGTGGGGGCCTGTAGCACCTCCTGATGGGGAAAGGCTGAGAGCCCTTGGCTGTTTACTTGGAGAAGGCTGAGAGGGATCTGATAAGTGCTGATCAATATCTGAAGAGTGGGGATCAGGAGGATGGGGCCTGTGTCTGTTCAGTGGTGACCAGCACCAGGACAAGTGGCAACAGGCACAAACGAGCCCAGGGAGTTGCATCTGAACATGAGGAGGAATTTCTGTGCTGTGAGGGTGGCAGAGCCGTGGGACAGAGCCCAAGGAGGTGGGGAAGTTGTCTTCTTTGGAGATATTCCAAACCCTTCTGGATGCTGTGCAACCTCCTCTAGGGAACCTGCTTTGTGGAGCTGGGCTGGAGAATCTCCAGAGGTCCCTTCCAACCTCTACAATTCTGTGGATGTCAAAGTTCAGCTGTAGCTGAGACTTGCAGGAATCATTGGAGTAACAAGAAGAGTTTCTACTGGCACGTTATTAATAACAGGCCGGCCAAAGAAAAGGTGGGCCTGATGCTGAGTGAAATAGGTGATACAGGGATAATGGAGACAATTAAGACTGAAGTTCTTAAAGCCTACTTTGTCTCAGCCTGCACTAACAATGTCTGCCGTACCACTATGATCAGAGAACACATTCAAGAGGAGCAACCAAGAGTGAACAGGGATTAAGCCAGGGATTACTTGAGGGAACTTCACCCATACAAGCCCATGAAACTCAACAGGCTGGATCTGTGTTGTTGATGGTATTGGCCAAGGTCTTTGCAAGGCCAATCTCTATCGTCTTTGAAGCGTTGTAGAAATCAGGACATGTATCTGATGACTAGAGAAAAACAATTGTTGTGCCCATCCTCACGAAAGGTGGAAAAAAAACAATCCAGAGAACTGCAGGCTAATCAAGCTCACCTTGATCCTTGGGAAAATTGTTGATCATGTCCCCTTTGAAATACATTTCCAAGCATGTGAAGGAGAAGCGTAAATCAAGTTGCCTGAGCAACTTGATTGCCTCCTCTGATAAGATGACTGGATCTGTGACCAAGAGACAGCAGTGGATGCATTTCATTTATCTTAGCTTTTGCAATATTTTCAGTACTTTCTCCCATTATATTATATTCAAATTGGTACATTCTGGTCTAGGTAGGTCGACAACCATACCAGTTAAAATATATTTGGATGATTGTGCTTAGAGAGTAGTGTCCAAGTGGTCACACAACCCATTGTGGAAGACGGGGATAAGTCTAGTATCACAGGGATCTGTCTTGTCAGCTGTTCTGTTTAGCACCTCTATCACTGACCTGGAGGAGGCAGTTGATGTGCCTGCTGAATTATGCTGGGCTGTATTAGCCTGGTCAAGGAAAGAGGCTATTCCCTGCTATGCCATACTTGTGAAACTACACCTGGACTTCTGGACACAGGCCAGAAAGAAACACAATGTTCTGGAGTGAAGCCCACAGTGGGCCACAAGGGTGGAGCACATGTATACCAAAAGAAGCTGCAAGATCTGGCTGCCGTCTCCACGCACTCTTTTTTTTTCTGCATTTGAAGCCATTCAGGAATTCCCTACTACTGCTCATCTTTTGCCAGGCCTTCTCAACTTTGCACACTGGCCTGGATTGTTCCCCTTTGCTTTGAAAAGATTGTCCTTGAAGGTCAACTCACCTTCCGTGAGCTCCTTTATCCCTTAGGGATACCTGTCATCACGTGGAATCCTTCTGAGCAAGTACCTGAATACGTCAAAACCTGCTTTTCTGAGGTCCTGATCTTGCTCTCTTCGCACAGCATCCCAAACTCCACTGTCTCATTCTTCTTCTGCAGCCAGGGCTGCCTTTTATCATCGTATCCTTAACCAGTTCTTCCTTCCTTGTTTGTAATAGGTTCAGCAAAAGACACAATCACCTGTGTTAAGAAATTGGCATCAATCCAATCCAGAAATCTCCTCAGTGCTTATGCCTTGTACTTTCCTTAGGCGGATGGCAAGGTGGTTAAAGTCCTCTGTAAATATGAAGGCCTGCTACAATGGAGCATTTTTAAGATGCCTCAAAGGATCTGTCTCCTCCTTGATCGTGTGGCTTGTAGGAGATGCATCCCACAGTCTCAGCTGTTCTAGTGCAACGCTCATCTCTTAGATGAGGCCTTTGTGTAGTGTGCAACTGGTCCTCATTGCCTTCCAAGACATCACGCTCTGCCAGTCATAGAAGTTATCCCGTGATGTTTTGGTTATCTGTCATGGGGTTGTCCCTAGATGTCAGTCTGTGACGGGGACGCAGGCCCGGGAAAAGAGCCAGCAGATCATTCTAACAAAGAGAAAGCACAAGAGCAATGATCTGAGGAGGAACGGGAATTGACTACATGTAACCAAATCAAACAAAACAATAGAGACGAGAGCACCCAAAGTAGGAGTCAAACCACGGCAGTGCGAGGGCAGCACATGCTTTGCTCCATGGCGAGCTGAGATGGCCAGAGGCAGAGAACAGCTGGGGTTGGGTCCAGAGTCCCACCCCACTTCCTCCTTGCGCCATGTCCTCTGGGGATGCCGCCCCTCCCCTCCAGGAACTCAAAATGCCCAAAATGGCGGTAACTCGGAACCAGGACATGAACTCTTTAACTGCCACTGTTCTGCAAGATGTTCTGATGTAGAACACTGACAAGAGAAATCACCAAACCACAACGCTGTCGAAGAAATAGTAGTGCTCTAACTGTTCACTGACTTTGGATTCCACCTATTTGTTTCACAATCTGTAGTTGTTTACAAGCACATGCATACTGTGCAGCTTTTAGAGGGAAGTTGTAATCCTTCCCTGTTGTGCTATTCCTGCTCACTGTCCCCATTGCCCCAGTTCTACTTTTTTTCATTCTTTGGTGACAATCAATACAAAATAAGTCCATGGAAATCTAGGATAAAAGCACAGAAATTAATAACTATGCTCTTATTATTCTAAATTTTTTGAAATATTTGAATTTTCATGATAGAAAGGAAAAGAGCCTCAGCCCCTAGAAAAACCCTGCCTTACTAATGTAAATGTTAATTTGTTCCAGTTATCTATATAATTAAAAGAGAGGATTTAGCATACATGCTTCAAAATATCAGATGATGAGTTGCTGCTAGGTAATTTTTGTAGCTTCTTGAAATAGAAAAGGAGCAGAGTAGATAATTCACTTCTTGAAGTACTCTTCACGTGTTTATACTTAAAACTCTTGTAGAAGAGAGGAAGCTTGCATGAAAAGTTTAGAGCTTTACAGTAAGGGGAAAGTGCAAGAAGGAAGTTTGTAGGTTGTGCAGACCCTTATCACATATACACCACGATAACTGAGTCTCAGTTACCTATGAAGAAAACAGAAAAATGAATTATATACTATTGATTGCAGTTCAAAAGCATCTTTCTCTTTTTAAGCTATTATGTTAAGAGAAACAGATCAAATTATTTGTTGTGATGTGCTACTGCTGGGGCTTACCTCCGCTTATTCTCTCATTCTTGAGGCAAAATTGGGAAAGAGTATGGGATTGGATCATTGTCATGCTTCCCCCAAAATATTCCAATACTATATTGAGAAAGCAAAAGACCATAAGAGCAGTCAAAAGTGAGCTGAGTAGACCTTTGTTTTAGCTCTGTATCCTGCCATCCCTGCAACTGTAGCATGTGCCTACAAAAGAGTGCAAACACAGGAAAGTACATATAATTCTCCCAAATGTTTTCTCAAGCTGCAGCCACTTGCATTCAGGGAATTATCTGCAGTATTATCTTTGTTGGCTAATTTTGGAGTGTATGCTTTCTTAAATGATGGTTATAGATGGAATAGGAAATAGGAAGTAGGAAGAAATACCTTTTCCCTTTCACAGGGTAAGAGATGTAGAAGCGCGGAATAGAAGCATTTATTGATAATTACCATTTCTACAAACTTATTAGAAATTTCATTACGTCCCATCTCCAGTAGTTTGAGAACCAGCAGGAGAGGTTGTACCACAGCTGTAGGATATGCTTGTACTGGAGGGCTGTGTAGGTGAGCTCCCTGCTTCATCATGTGCCCGGGAGTTCATGAACTGACTGTGCTGTGACTCAGAGGTAAAAGTCTGAAACTGTATCCGGAATTTTTTAAACAACAAGTACAACACAATTCATTTGCCCTGCACTGAAGGAGCTGAGGAAGCCTTTTCCCTCTGTGGGATGAGATAGTGGCACGGGGGTATTTTCTCACCTGCCAAGGTTTATATTCACTATGGGGAGGAACTATTTCCTGGCTGTCCTTATTCTGCAGGCTGTCTGGCAACTCTTTGATGCTTTAAGAGCAATGCTTGCTCCTTGTGCTTTGCTCCTAAAAATATTCACGCTCTTCTATTAAGACTGAGTAGAATACAAGCAGTTAAAAATATAATGATTCAGCTAAAGCTGAACAGAATTTAGTGGAATAAAAGCAAAACATTTATTTGGCTCCATGGTTTCTGCTTTTCAAAAGCATCAGTCTTGCTGCAAATAGTACAGGTGTTCTAGCATTTCAAATGGAATAAACAAATAATATTGAAAGAGACATTTATTTGATAGTCTTCATCAGTGTAAATACAATAGGGAGCGATTGTTCATCTTGGAAAAGAAAGGGATGACAGAGAACCATCAACTTCTGAAAAACGTATGAGCAGCGTGGGGAAGGTACTTAGGGAGATCCTGTCCACTGCTGCTCCAGCCCTACAAGAAGATGACATCAAACAAAACAAACCAATGGCAGGTTCAAAATGAATAAAATGAATTTGTTTGCAGACTGTCCCTAGAGGTTCTGAAACGTCATACCTTAGGCTGTTGTAGGTGATAAAGGATAAACTTTCAAATGCTGTCAGGGGTTCAATACTGGGAGAGAATGATACCTGGGATGACTCGTTGCAGTAGACCTTATGTCCTTGCAATGCATAGTTAACATGTATATGGACAAGATATGATTATAAAACAGGATGATTTTACTAGGAACCTGTTAGGCTCCCTAATACCAACAGGCTAGGTGAACAGATGCCAGTTATGGTCAGCTCTATGAGTAGTTTCCCCACTGCTTGAAGGTTTGATGTCAACTGGCCCTGTGTCAACACCATGGACCAATTGTCATTAGTAGCTCTTCATATGAAAGAAAAATGACTGGTATTCATCCATAAGAAGTCTGGAGTTTTATCTTGCAAAGTGAAATAGCTTTGTACACAGTATGCACAAAGTGCTGAAGTTGTACCCACACTTGGGAAGCTCTCTTGCCTTGGCCTGTTCTTCTTTGCCAGGTATTTCTTACATGCTCGTGTCTTACAACAAATTCAGACTTCTCATTTTAAAGAAAAACAGGAATACCAATTTGCTCTTAATTCTTATAGAACAGATACTCTAACAGTTGAATATTTTAATTATATAGCTGGAAGCTGGAGTATCATAAAAATTGACGTGGCAGTCCAGTAGAGTATTTTTATACTAATTAGAGTTTCCTTTTTTATGTGGCTTGCTTGCTTAACTTATTGTTAATTAAGAACTTACTTTTTCTTGCAAGGGTATACTTGTCTATTTCGAGACTCAGATCTTAAGTATTTTCTCTTTACACAGAATCATGGAATGGTTTGGGTTAGAAAGGACCTTGGAGGTCATCTGGTCCAACTCCTTCCCCTGTTCAAGCAGGAGCGCTGAGAGCAGGTTACCCAGAGCCATGTCGGCATAGCTTTTGAGTATCTCCAAGAAGGAGAGTATCTCCACGATATCTATGAAAAACCTGTGCTCGGTTACTCTTAGTGTAAAGAAGTGTTTGCTGGTGTTCAGTGAGATTCCTGTATTCCAGTTTGTGCTGATTGCCCCCAGTCCTGTCACTGGGTACCCTCCTGAGAAGAGCCTGGCTCCATCCTCTTGGCACCCTCCCTTCAGGTGTTTACTGACAGTGATGAGATCCCCCTGATCTTTCTCTTCTCCAGGCTTAATAGTCCCAGTTCTCTCTACCTCTCCTTGTAGAATAGGCGCTCCAGTCACTTTGTCACCATCATGATTCTTCACTGGACTCTCTGCAGGATGACCAAGTCTCTCTTGTACTGAGCAGGAGACTTTTTTCCTTTTTTTCTCTCCTAACCTACTTCTATTACATTCTCTGCTGACCTTTCTAAAATGAGGTGAATAAGAAGGGATTTTCTTCTGAAAGCTAATATGGTTTAGCTAATATATTAAATACCAGAAAAAATTTAGCAAGAACGTAAGCTGACTCCGCATCTCTGGTCATGTCAAAACTTAAATATTTAGGTCAATTTCACATCAGCCAAGAAGATATGGTAACAATGGTTGCCTTCCTAAATTGTAGTTTTGACTTATCACAGGACTGTAGGATCCCAGTTGGAAGGAATCTACCAGTCCAGCTCCCCTAGTAAAGCAGGTTCCCTACAGCAGACTGCATAGAAAGCATCCAGGTGGACTCGAATATCTTGGGAGAAGGAGACTCCCCCCACCTCTCTGGGCTTTTTCAGCGCTGTGTAACACTCAAAGAAGTTTATCCTCATGTTTATATGTAACTTCCTGTGTTCCAGTTTGTACCCACTGCCCCTTGTCCTGTTGCTGGGCACCACTGAAAAGAGTCTGGCCTCATCAACTTGACTACTGACCATTAAATATTTATAAGGATAAGAATGTGCTCACCCCTTCCTACCTCCTCCCCCAGGTCTTCTCTACAGGCTGAGCAGTTCTAGGTCTCTTTCCTCATAAAGAGGGGCTCCATGCCCCACTGAAGCAACACTTGAATATCACTTGTTTTTATTAAGAAAAAAACAAAAAACAACACAAATACCTAGCCTTTACTATCAGTCTAGAGAGAACTTTTTTAGCTTAAGCAGGACAAATCTGAAGTACTTTGCATTTCCAAGAACAGTGGCTGCCAGGCTACTTGTGGCTAAGGCTCTCTTGAAGAATTTATCAGTGGCTCCAGCCTTGTGGATCCAAAGCTCATCAGCTCTAACTCCATGTTCCAGCTTTTCAGTCATTCTTGTACTATGCCACTGAAACCTGCCCCGCTAGAAACTTACCATCACTGGGATAACAACTTTTGAGCACATTTGTCTAGTGGCTGAGAAAGGGTATTACTGCTCTGGAGCATAGCATGTTCTTGCTTCCAATGCTTGGGTATTCCTTCCTTCCTTCTCAGATCCGGGAGCTGGTTCCTGAGTCCCAGGCCTACATGGATCTGTTGGCTTTTGAACGCAAACTAGACCAGACCATTATGCGGAAGCGCGTGGATATTCAGGAAGCATTGAAGAGGCCAATGAAGGTATGTCAAGAAAAATTCCTGGACTGATGTAAAGAGAAAAAAAAAATCCTTGATTTAAGTGGCGAAATGATTTTTCTAGTAAAGGCCCAATTAACAAAGATATTTTGAAAGGAATCACACAAAGCTCCTAAGAATAAGCATATGGGAGCAATGTGTATGGAAAAATGGTGGAGGAAATTCTGTGGATATTACTAGCTATATCTTCTGAAAGTCTTTAATAAATGGAATATAGCTTATGGAAAAGAAATACTGTTTGAATAACTTTGTATTACATTGACTAGAAAGAGGAAAGTAAGAGTTCAGAGTGGTATAATGAAAAAATACATGACATTTCCTATTAGTTTTCAGTCAAAATCTAAAACTGTGGAATGACAAAACATGTAATGGGAAAAATTAATCATGGAAAAATGTTAAAGATCTTGCAAAAATATGTACATTCAAATAGCTTTTAAAAGGATGACTTGTAAGAAAAGGACAAGTGAATTTTTTTACGTTTTTTACCAGATCAAGTTCAGCACTTCCCTATTAATGTATCCTACTGAAATGTTAGTTTCATCAGTTTTCTAATGCTGTTTCACTGAATCACAGAAAAGACTGGGTTAAGGAAGAATTGTGGGCTGTGTCTAGTTCAACTTTATGCTCAAGGCCACACCGAGTTTTGAAAATCTCTGAAGATAGAAGTTTCACAGCCTCTTTAGAGCCACAGACTTAGAGCCTCGTGTTGTTCAGGCTTTGGTTGATCGGTCTGTTGTTTTGTTTGTTTGTTTTTTCCATGTTGGAAGATTATTTATTCTGGAGAGAGTCTTGAGGGAGATGGTTCAAACATTGTTGATTGGAGACAGTGCGTAGAATACACTGAGCCTGTTTCCATTTCTTTGATCTCCTGTGAACAGCTGCATTGCCGAGATGGGTGACATCTGTGGTGTTGCTCAGAAGCAAGGAGGCTTTGATTTTCTCTGAGGTTGGTTGAGGGCGCAGAGTGATGGCATCAGCCACCTGCCAGCTCACTTCACCACTGTCAGCAGCCACTCCCAGCAGCCAATTTTTCCAGTCCTACAGCTGCTTGCAACAAGTTTATCACACTTGTGTGCAGCTGCAGTACCTCACACTAAGCAATTCACTCCCAGGTTCTCCACTTTTATGTTTGGAAAGAACCCAGTATCTGAATACAGTCACAGCATCTAACTGTCTCTCCCTGGTTCTGTAGATTTAGATTCTTTCCATTTTCAAGTTTTGAGCTGACTGAGGAATTATCAGATTGCTGTCAGAGAGCAATTTCCAGTTTTTGTGAGATGCTGAGTTTTCTGTGCAGTTCAGTGATCTCTCTGAGATTTTTTGATTGTTTTAGTTGTTTCTGTTCAGAATGACTTCTGTCCACAGCAATTGATCTCTGAGCTTCACCATTCAATCATTCTAAGAAACTTCCATTGTTCCTTCTGCTGGATTCTAAAGATAGAGCACCCAAGGGATACTCTTAGGGGACAAAGAACAAATACATTGTCAATATTTTTGTATCATACTGGGCCTGCTGCTGTTGATCTCTTTGAATCAAGCCTGCACTTCAATCAACAAATGCAGTAGGTGTCATTTACCCCAACTTGAGCAAAGTTTTTTAATGATTCTTCATGGAAAGTTAAGGAGAAAGAGGTACATGAGACGTGGACTTCTGTGATGCTGCCAGCTCAGTGACCCTATGGCTCAGTGGGATACTCCATTAAGTACTATTAAAGTTTTTGAAAAGATATCTTAAATCTCCTTATGGGAAATGTCTGTGCAAGCCATTTACAGAGATGCTGTAGGCAAAATAGAATCTATGACAGTTTCAATTTAAACAAACAATGTACTGAGAGAATTTGTTTAGGAATCTTCTCATCTTCAGTTGCTGAATGTGACACCTTCAATTAAAATAAAAAGCCAAATAGCGTGCTGTTTCCCTAGTGTGTGGAGATCAGTCTGGGCAGAGGTATATCCTCTGGTTAGTAGATGATCATAGATTGGGAGTGTTGACTTATGGCCTACATTTGTCTTACTGTCCTTAGCCTTAACATGTATGTTCATGAATTTGATCCTAGGAATTCCAGTTGTGTTCCCTTCTGGGAATTCATACATGTTGTTATTGAGAGGACTGAATAGGCAGTGGTGCCACGCCAATGTGTTACTGTATTCCTGATGGTCTTCTTGGCTGAATAATTACATGCTATCAGAAATTGTGCCAGCAGCCTTATGGTACTATGCTACTTGTAACTAGTTAGGGCTGAATCGAGCCACTGGGGTAAAAGGCTTATGATTTTCAACAAGAAGAGGCAAAATGTGCATGCAGCATACAACATCTTTGGCAGATCTGACTGTGTTCTGCAAGTCAGGTCTAGAGTTACTGATTGTGACAGCTGTGATGGCTGACACCTGATTGCAGTTTACTCTGTAGGCTATTTCTAGGGGGTGTTGGCCCAGATGCAGAAAGGGAGGCTGGTATTTGCTGTTGTCCTAAGGGTTGCTTGGCCTGGTAGATCTCTCAAAGGGAGGGCAGGTGTGGGAAGGGGGAGATTGTGCCATTTGGAATGCGGGCTGGAGGGGCAGGAAGGATTGGAGACAGCCTGATCAAGTAGGAAGCACAAGCAGAAATGTGGAGACTTCTGAGAGAGAAGGCAATGGCACAAACACAGCTGGATCTTAGAGATCAAAAAAAAAAAAAAAAGAGAATTTTCTGTGTCTCCCTGAGAAGTTACCCTAGAGTCTTCTACATCCAGCAGGTTACTGAAGGGTGCTAGACTAATGGGAAGCCTAAAGAAATGAATCATCACCAACAGCATTTTAGCAGAGAAAGCACAGTTTACAAACACTTGAGATTTTTTTAAAAAGTTCTTTTTAAACTCCAACAAATGTGAGCTTTTTTTTCTTTGTGCTCCCTTCTTCCGCTTCTAATGACAATTTTTATTTATTTATTTATTTATTAGATTTAAAACCCCTTTCATACTGGAATCCTGTTGCAGTTGCTCTGTTTCAATATGTACTTATGAGTCAGGAGCAAGGATATTTCTCTGTGCCTCATGGGTGATAACTGCAGCCTTAACAATGTTGTAATTTTTTAGTATCTTTTGGATCAATATCTAAAGACAACCTATTTTGCTTATCAGTTTGAATGTCTTCCTTTGGCAGAGATTAAAGGCTCAGCTTTCTACCATACTTATAGATGTCAGTGATACCTGCAGCTTTAAAGACAGCCATTGCTTAGAATTTTTATTACTAATTGTTCTAAGTTCATTTCTGATGTCAATGTATAAGAAGAGGGCTGAATCATAGGGGTTACAGCGAGGAGAATATTATGTTGTTAAACTTGAGAAAGACAACTCATTGTTTAGTACTGAAGACTGTACATCAAAGAGAGGGGTGTAGGAGAAACAAATTATATCCAGACTCTGGATATTGACTGGGCAGGAAAAGTATAGGGACCAGCAGGAGGCCAGCCATGAAATGTAAACCGCATCCAACTTGTGTGTGAATTGAAAGAAAGAAAAATATCTTAAGGGGTTAGCAAAGGGAAACAGGATAGTATGAGGGAGAGATCTTTTGTATTTCACAGTGGAATTTGTCATTGTCATTAACTCAGTTTTAGGAGGACTGTACAAGGAAGCTGGAAACTGAAAGCTAAGAGAAAGGAAGATATATCAAATATTCAGATGCGAGCAAGGCCTCCTTCTATTACAGAATAGTGATATCTTAGTGATGATGTGTCAGATTTTGGAGAAAACAGACACAATTCCTACTTACATATGGGCAAATATGAAGAGAGAAGGAGTTGCCAGGATAAAAAGAAGAATGGGGATAATGCCATTGGAAATCAAAGGCGAATAGAAGTGAAATATCAGTAGAGCATCCAGAAGGAGCTATTAAGAAAGAAGATTGCTTATATACATAGAACTGGAATTGCAATGTGTTTGATTGAAGTGAATTGGAATAAAAAAAGAGGGCTAGGAAGCAGGGATGTGCCAGTGTGGATGTCAGGGCAGGAGGGTGCTGAGGATTATACCAGACTGTACGTGACGGTGGAGGTAAGATGGGGCTCAGGGCATGTAATTCGCAGCATTAGCTGGATTTTTTTAATGCTATTTACAAATCTGAACTGATTCAACTATGAAAGACGTTCATGTAGCAGGAGATGTACAATTGAATTCTAGCAATCTAGCTAGTATCTAGAAAGGAAGGGCATTATATTATGGTGCTTTTCTTAGAATGACATCTCAAATATCTAAACCAGAAGTGCAGGATCTGTAGTCCTCATAGATTTGGCCCTGCAGCCTCCTCTCTTTCTCTACTTAAAACATATTCGTATACATGCCAATTCTCTACTGAAAGCCTTTCCTGTGGCTACCTTGATTGCTGGACTTAACCTAGATATGTCCTTTTCTCTTTTTGTGTAACAGCAAAAGCGGAAGCTGAGACTTTATATCTCCAACACATTTAATCCTGCAAAATCTGACGCTGATGACTCTGATGGCAGCATCGCATCATGGGAGCTTCGAGTGGAGGGGAAGCTCCTGGATGATGTATGACTTACTTGTGCTTCAGTGGGGCCAGCAAAGAGAGATTGTCCTGTAGGGTCATGGGCTTTACTAGGAACATTCACTCGGTCAAGACATCTCGAAATGGCAACATTGGCTTATTGCAGCTAGAAAAGCAGTATGTCCAGAAGGAACGAGGGATACAACCATAAGGGTAATGTTGGGGGGGGCAGCAGGAAACAGAGCAGACTTAAGGACAGAATGAATGGGTAGGACAATATAGGAAGAGTACTTCTTCAAAGACATGACAGGATCCGGGCCATGGGAGGGATGACAGGTCAGCCATTGTACCTCATGTGGAGTAGGACCACAAGGAGAAGAGCATTGTTCATTTTCTTGAGGAGTGCAAGAGGATGTATGGATGGTCAGAGCGAGGATGGAAGAAAAGTTTTATTAACTGAAACGATCAGAAACATCTGTGATGGTTTTCACTTTCATTTGTGAAGACTGGGCTTTTTCAGTAAGGGTGTCAGCTATTTACATAGACTTTACAAGCTGGGTATTTTGTAAGATAAACAGAGAAAGCAAACCATTCAATGTGTGTCTATTTAAAGATAACAGTGTGTGAATCAGAATCTTGCTAGAAAATGAAGGGTAAACAAACTGCAGGATCTGGAAACTGAAGTTAGACAAATTTGGATTAGAAATTAGACTGTATGATTTAATAACAAAAAAAGAGAACTTTGTTTTTATCATGGCATCTCAGTTAATGGCAAATTTTAAATTGAAGAAGGATGTACTTCCAAATAACTTCTAGTAAATAATAATAAAGTCATTGAAACCTCACCTGGGGCACTGCGTCCAGATGTGGAGTCAGTACAGGAGAGACATGCACCTGTTGGAGTGTGTCCAGAGAAGGGTCACAGAAATAATCCAAGGGATGGAATGCCTCTCCTACAAGGACAGGCTGAGAGATCTGGGGCTGTGCAGCTTGTGGAAGAGAAGGCTTTGGGGGAGCTCTGAGTGCGGCACTGCAGTATCTGAAGGGAATTGTAAGAAGGAAGACTCTTTAGTGAGGTCTGCTGTGCAAGGAGAAATGGTGTCATACTAAAGGAGGGGAGATTTAGACTGGATATTAGGAAGATACTGTTCACAATAAGGGTGGTGAGGCACTGGCACAGGTTTCCCAGAGAGAAAGTGGATGCCCCATCCCTGGAGATATCTGAGGTCAGACTGGGTGGGTCTCTGAGCACCTGACTGAGCTGTAGGTGTCTCTATTCACAGCAGGAGAGTTGGACCTGATGGCCTTTAGGGGTCTCTTTCAACTGAAATGATTCTATGAATGAAAGAAACACTGTGGAGTGTATTGTCCAGAAAGTGAGATTATGTAATCATAGACCTCCCAGCTTTTAATTAGACAATATGAACTGTAGAGTAAACAGCAAATACTACTAATTAGATGAAAGGCAAAATGTAAAAGGAGATACTTAGTGTATGGCTAATCTGTAAGACCTGCTGCTATTTGAGAATTTAAACAGAGAATTTGGCATTTATGAAAAAATGCAAACTTAAAAGGCATACAGTGACCTTGGTCACATTGCAAGACTTCATTAACATAAGATTAAGAGAGTCAAGGAAATTTTTTCCCTTGCTGTGTACTCTTCTATCACTGCTAGATTTTTACGTTTCCCTGTATTTGTCAGTTGGAAAACTCATTTAGACTGGTCACACTTGTGATCTATATGAGAAAAGAGCCTGAGAAGAAAGCACATAACACAGACTATTATATGCAGTCTAAAACATTTATGTATCTTCTGATTATACAGCTCAGCAAACAGAAACGGAAGTTTTCATCTTTTTTTAAGAGTTTAGTCATTGAACTGGACAAAGACCTTTATGGACCTGACAACCATCTTGTGGAGGTAGGAAATTCATGCACCTTTGCATACATATACTGTACTAACAGAGATGAACAGCTACGTGCCTGTTACCCACCTTGTTACATTGAATTTATTATCTTAATTGTGGTGTTTTCAGAGGTTTCAAAATGTTACTCATTTTTTGGAATGTTTACTAACAGAATCTATTTAGTATGAAAACATAGGTGTAGTAGTGATGTAATTTGCCTCTTAGAAAAAGAATGCATGTAATGAAAAAAAGTGTGCGCATTTCTCCTGACAGATGAAGCATACTAGCATCCAAACAGATTGTGTGCCAAAACAGCCTTGTGAGGGCAGAGCAAGATATGATGTAGGTATTTGGTTTGGTTTTCAACTGCAAGATTTCTGAGGGCTTACTGCTCGTCTTGTTTTTGCTTGAAGCGCTGTGCAAGGTGCACCACTGATGGGCACAGAGAGTTTTCTGCACCAGTGAAAAAAAGACTAACCTCATTAATTTGCTTTATTTATTAATTTATTTGTTTTTGGCAGTGGCACAGAACTCCCACAACTCAGGAGACTGATGGCTTCCAGGTGAAAAGACCTGGTGATGTCAGTGTGCGATGCACGTTACTCTTAATGTTGGATTACCAGGTCAGTGTATGCTTTTGTCATGGAAAATACACCCGTTATGACATACTGCAACAGAGTAAAATTATCACATCGCATTCATCAAGAAACAATAAACGTGGACACAATGTCACATTGCCCAAAGAGATGATAATTATACCAAACTGACAGATCATTTAAAATATTTAGAGGACACATCAAATGAGTTTCTATTATACTCTGTCAAAATACTCTTCTTGGCATGATGATGATTAGTATCACCTGCAGAAAGAACATAAATTGCCACTTCAGACTTCTTGCTAAATAGTAAGGTGAGATGCATGTGAAGGGGAGGTTTCCTGTATCGCGCATTTCAAAGGAATGGCTGTAGCTGGAGGTACCGGAACCAGCTGTGCAGCTGTGGCAGTGTATTGTCAGAGCAGAGCACACAGTTTTCTGAGGCTGTTAATTTTTGGCTACACTGTCACTCTAATCTGGCATAAAACAGGGCCTGCTGTGGAATAGGCTTATCATTGCTCTCAAGACTGGTTCAGCATTCCTGCTTCCTCTTTTTTATCAGTCGTAGTTCTATATTTGAAGGGTCTGTACTGAACACACGTGCAAAGTAAGAGATCCACTTCAGAGCTAGCAAAGCTTAATTCCAAATCAGTTTCCTGATTCCAGTCACAGGAAACAAACAAAACAACAAAAAACAAACAAACAAAAAAGAAAGAAAGAAAAGTTAGGATAGTCTTCCTAGAATAGAAAATTGTATTAATTTTAGTGAGTGTATGACCTAACTGAGGTGCTAATATAGTGGCAATCCTTATTGTTAGGTTTGTTATGATCACCATTAGCATAAAAATTTGTGCCTTTAAGTATGTTTTCTTCCCCCAAAGTTTTGTCTTGTTGTAAGTCTGACTTTGGGTGACCTGAAACCCAACAAAATAATCCTTGCTGAAGAATGTACAATTATGAATACATGTGCACTTGTAGAGGCACCAGCGTACTTAAGGAATGTGTATTATTGAAAATGTAAAGCAGGGTAATTGAAGAGTTGTACCATGGAAGTCAGCAGAAGAAATAGATTCTGTTGACAAGTTGTAATCAGGTGCATTTTCTAATATGCAACAGAATCTTGGAAACACGTCTGAAACGAAAGAGTGCCGAGGGAGTTCCTTGATGGGAGGCAGTTGGTCAATTATTAGAAATAGCAGAAATATTGTCTTGAATTCGTGCTCTCAATTTGTGGCTAACCTCCAATAGTTCTGAGGCAGGATCATTCCTCTTTGTCTTCCACTCCCAAAAGCCAAATTGTGCATAAGAAGTAAAGAGGAAAACTCTTTCCTGACTCTGCGTGCAACTCATTACCTAAAGCACATGATACAGATAGCCCGTTAGCATAGCATGTGCAGTGTCCCTCTTTCTTTGCAAACACTAGACATAGTTTTTCTATGGTGTCGGTGCACATCTGAGCAATTTCTATTTATGTGACTTCCACCACTGAAAGGGATGCTTCACCTGTGGAACAAAGTGCCCAGAAAATTAAAACTCTTATCTATGTCTATTATTCTCTCTATTGCCATCTCTCTCCTTTTCATTTGGTTGCAGCCTCCACAGTTTAAGCTGGACCCACGATTAGCCCGTCTGCTGGGGATACACACGCAGACCCGATCAGCTATCATCCAGGCTCTCTGGCAGTACATCAAAACAAATAAGCTGCAAGATTCGCATGATAAGGAATACATTAACTGTGACAAGTACTTCCAACAGGTAATTCCTCTTTAGACACGGCATCTCTTTCAAGGCAATCTGTAATATTCATCTGTAAGTTTTGGATGGAACAGAATTTCTGAATTTTCTCTTAATAATTTGCAGTCTTCAGTACTGAATGGCTTTCAACAGACATTACAACTCATAAAATAATAAAAGTAAGCAACTCCCCCATTTGCCAGTGCTGTCAAGAATCCGATGATTTATGACCTGCACAAAAGTTGTAGCCTTTCAGGTAGAAAAACTCTTTTTCGATGTCTTGATTTATGTAATTTTTTTGTTTGTTTGTTTTGTTTTTCCTTAGAGTAAGATGGTATCTCAGTAATGTGATAAAATCTGCTGCTTCTGAATACCAGATCATATGTAGAGCCTTTTTCGTCCCTTCTTTTCCTCCATCTATGAAAGGCAGAAGACATGAAAGATGATTAGAAAAGCGAACTTTTTCTTAAATCTGCTTCAAATTTTAAGATACTCTCAATGATCTGCATGATGTTTTCAGACTCGCACACTAAGATTTTTTGTCTTTCACAACAACCTCTATAATTAACCACCAAGACTGCTTTCTGTAGAAAAGATTACATTTATTAAATAAAAGTGATACTATATGGGCTATCATTATCTTAACTGACTTTGTTTTTCTGTAGCTTCCAGAATACCCCACTTATTTTGGAAGTTCTTAAAGGGAAGGTTTGCAAGCAAGGTGTAACATCTGCATTTGGCCAGGAGACAGAACTATAGCTTGCAGAATCCCATTACTTTTGAGCCAGTGGTTCATTTTCTGCCTTAACTACAAATTAGATTTCGGACAAGGATAACAGAATTTTTTGTATTTCAGATTTTTGACTGTCCGCGGCTAAAGTTTTCTGAAATCCCTCAGAGACTGACTAACCTGCTGCTGCCACCAGATCCTATCGTGATAAACCACATCATCAGGTAAGCTGGTCAGTCAGCTCAGCAGTCATGTGCAAAACGTGCATAAATACAGAAACAGCTACTGTAGCACAGACCAGAATTCAGGTTTTCTGACATCCTAGTCAGCGCCTTGGACTTCATGAGTTTATTCTCTTTGACATTCTGGTCTATATAATTATGAATTATTTTCAGTGGAGTGGCACCATTTCTATAGGACAGTGTAAAACTTCTCACTCTTTTTATCCATACTAAAATAATATTAAGAGTTGACCAGATTTCTTTCCTAATGGGAGAAGAACAAATTTGAATCCACTGGCGGGAAAAAAGGGGGTTGTAATATAATGGACATTCATTCTAACTGTGCAATTATTATGTAAAATATTGCAGTCTAATGGTTTCAAATACAGTGGCCAGTCCCTGCATGTTTGGTGGGGATTGGATCAGCTGGTTTGGGTGCTAGTCCTACTCTAAGAATACAAGCTATACAGGGATTTTCTAAAGAGTTAATCTAAAGGATGCCAGCATTTAGAGAAGGCTATTACAGACAGGGCAATGAGCTTCCTGGAATCCTTGCCAAAAGAGGCATATTTTGGGCATGGTTCATATACAGCTTTACGTATATGTAGGGCACATCCAGCACATTCCATATTTAATTGACAACATGGGTGGGGGGAAGAGATTCTTGAGGATTGCAGACTTGCTGTTGGATATTTCAGTCTTTTCTAAGTTCCTTTGTAGTACTGATCAAGTTATTTTTTGGAGACATGGCAAAGAAGTCCTGGGGGCGAGATCATTTCTTTCAGCTAGAAGCTGAAGAGGAGGATGCTGTTTATAGTAGTATTCTCTGACAGACTGTGTGCACCACACAGACCTAGGCAGTATTATGCTATAGTGAGATAATGCTGTGGATAGGGGAAGTATTAATTTGCTGATAAGGGGAAATAAAAAGTTTGTTGAAGGGGTAATGGAATGCTTGTAGTCTCAGGCAAAAAGTAAAAAATAAAAAAATCTGGAAGGCACTGAATTTAATGAGAATAAGTAGACTTAGACTACTAAAATCACAGAATAAAGTAGGATAGAAGCTAACACTGGTCATCTAAGGCTTCCCCACTACAAACTCAAAGCAGATTCAAATCATATCAGATTTAACCTGTCTTTGTCCAGCTTGTCTTTGAACAGAGTCTCACAGACCCTTTCTCCTGTTCCACTAAGTTAAATTGTTAGCAGTGAATGTAGTCAATCACTGAAACAATTTGTCAGCCACTACCAGGGATTTTTAATTGCTGGTGATGTTAAATATATATGGCCTTCAGATTAATCTTTAGGCCTATCTTGTACAAGAGGTTCCCCTAGATTAGTCATTGGTTTTAGGTTTTTAGGATGTACACAGAGATGAAAACAAGATCTATTCTAATCTCATTGTAGCATTTTAGAACTGATGTTCAGATGCAAACCATCCCCAATTTTTGAGATAGAAAGCAACAAAAGAATAAAGAAAAAGAATAAATTAAATATAAATAAACAGCTTATAATTTGAATAAATACTTCTAAATGGTATGTATCCTGAAAGATGCCATAAAAAAATATAGAGTGCATAATAGTTTCTGAACTATGCAAAACTGAGTGCATCAGATTTAAAACTCACAGAAGTAAAATCTTATGTAAGCCTAAGCTGGAGCTGGAGCTATTCTTCTTTGCTGCTGCCATATCCGAAATTAGAGGTAGCATTTTCCATTCATTTTTTTGATCAGTTTTAACTTAGAGGTTAGGGAAGGCCCCTTACCTATGCAGTATGCATTGTGGAGAGCAGGTGGAAAAAGTGTGTCTGGGAAACTTTATCTCACTTAGATGTCAAACAGAAAGAAAGGTAAAATGCAAAATAGATTAAGAGTTGCAAATGGTTTTTCATGCAGAAATTGCTTAACTATCAACTGCAATGTGTTACTTATTAACGAAATCTCCGCCAGTGCCAGAGGAGTGATAAGTAACTAATGTGGTGCTGAAAAAGCATACCAAGATCAGTCTTGGATACTGGAAGCCAATTGATACTAACTATAAGAGAATGGAGTTAACAGATGTGTGATAAATATGATATATTTGGGAAAAAGTATAGCTTCTGTGACAGGAAGGCATGACTGACTGTATTTTTAGAGGAATTTATCAGGCATCTGGATAAGGGTGATTTGCTTTATAATAGAATTAAGAAATTAGAATAGTTCAATTGGAGAGACTTAGAAAAATTTTAGTCCAACTGCCTGACCACTTTACAGCTAACCAGAAATTAAAGCATATTAATGAGGGCATTATTCAAATGACAGACACGGGACATCAGTCACCTCACTAGGAAGCCCATTCCAGTCTTTAACCACCTTGACAGTGAAGAATATTTTCCAGTCATAGAATCATATAATTGCTCAAATTGGAAAAGACCTTAAAGATCATCAAGTCCAACCCTGACCTAACCATACTGCCCTAACTCTAACAAGCCTCTGCTAAATCATGTCCCTAAGCATCTCATCCAAATTGTTTTTATACACATTCAGGGATGGTGACTCAACCACCTCCCTGGGGAGCCCATTCCAATGCTTAGCAACCCTTTCTGTAAAGAAAGTTTTCCTGATATCCATGCTAAACTTACCCTGGTGCAACTTGAGGCCATTCCCCCTCATCCTGTCACCAGTAAGAAAAGACCAACCCCGCTCTGCTGCAATCACCTTTCAGGTATTGAAAGAGAGCAATAAGGTGTCCAATCAGACTCCTCTTCCCTTGATTGAACACAGAATCACCGAATCACCAAGGCTGGAAAAGACGTACAAGATCATCCAGTCCAACCATCCACATGTCACCATTAATTCTCATGAGACCATGTTGCTCAACACAATGTCCAAACATTCCTTGAGCACCTCCAGGGTCGGTGACTCCACCACCTCCCTGGGCAGCCCATTCCACTGATCACTCTTTCAGAGAAGGAGTATTTCCTAATGTCCAGCCTGAACCTCCCGTGGTACAGCTTGAAGCCATTCAGTCTGTACCTATCACCAGTTACATGAGGGAAGAGGCCAACCCCCAGCTGACAACCTCCCTTCAGGTAGTTATGGAGAGCAGTAATGTCTTCAGTGAGCCTTCGCTTCTCCAGACTAAACGATCCCAGCTCCCTCAGCCGCTGCTCATAAGGCCTGTGCTCCAGATCTCTCATCACCTTTGTTGCCCTTCTTTGAACACAGCCCCGGTTCCTTCAGTTCCTCCTCATAGGGCATGTTCTCCAAGCCCTTCCCCTGCCTTATTGCCCTTCTTTGGACTGGCTCCAGCACCTCAATGTCCTTTCTGTACTAAGGTGCCCAAAACTGAACACAGTACTCGAGGTGAGGCCTCACCAGTGCCAAGTACAGGGGCAAGATGACTTCCCTACTCCTGCTCACCACACCATTCCTGATCCAAGCCAGGATGCCATTGATCTTCATGGCCAACTGGGCACACTGCTGGCTTATATTCAGCCAATTGACCATCAGTACACCAAGGTCCCTTTCCATCAGGCAGCTTTCCAGACACTCCTCCGCAAGCCTGTAGGGTTGCCTGGGGTTGTTGTGACCAAAATGCAGGACCTGACACTTGTAACTCATTCAGTTTACCTTGGCCCATCGATCCAGCCTATCCAGGTCCCTCTGTAGTGACTTTCCCCCCTCTGACAAGTCAGCTCGGCGTTGTCTATAAACTTACTGAGGGTGCACTCAATCTCCTCACCAAAATCATTAGTAAAGATGTTAAATAGAAGTGGCCCCAGTACTGAGCCCTGGGGGACACCACTCGTGACTGGCCACCAGATTGATTTAACTCCACTGACCACAACTCTTTGGTCCTGGCCATCCAGATAGTGTTTCACTCAATGGAGTATATACACATCCAAACTGTGAGCAACCAGCTTCTCCACAAGGATATTGTGGGGGACAGTGTCAAAGGCTTTACTGAAGTCCAGGTAGACCACACTGACAGCCTTACCTTCATCCACTAAGCAAGTCACCTTGTCATAGAATGAAATCACGTTTGTCAGACAGGATCTACCATTCATATACCCATGCTGGCTGGACCTGATCCTTTGGTTCACCTTTAATTGGCCCATAATGGCTCCTGAGATTATCTGTTCCATAACCTTCCCTTTCACCAAGGTGAGACTGATAGGTCTGTAACAACCAGGACAATCTTTTTGTTCCTTTTTGAAGATGAGTGTCAAATTTGGCAGTCTCCAGTCCACCAGCATATTTCTGGTTAGCCAGGAGATGTCTGTCTCCTAGTCTGAACCTTCCCTGGTGCAGCTTCATGTCACTCTTGTGAATCCTATCCTAGAAAGCAGCTCTGCAGAGAAGCACCTGGGAGCCCTGGAAAACTGCAGCTTGACTGTGAACCATCAGTATGTTCTTGTGGCCAAGAAGACCATTGGTATCATGGGGTACATCAAAAAGAGCATGGCCAGCAGGACAAGGGAGGTAATCCTTCCTCTCTACACAGACCTGGTGATGCCTCATCTGGAGTACTTTGTCCTATTCCCAGCTCCCCAGCACATCTAGCAAAGAGCCACATATGTGATGAAGGGTCTGGAACAAATCTGCTAGGAGGAAACACTGAGGAATCATCTGATTATCTGATTAATATTTATAAATAACTTAAGTGTGGGAGCCAAGGACACATGGCCAACCTCTTTTCAGTGATCTGTGGGGAGAAGACGAGGGGAAGTGGCCATAAACTGGAGCACAGGAAGTTCCACATCAATATGTGAAGGGGTGACAGAGCACTGGAACAGGCTGCCCAGGGAGGTTGTGGGTTTTCCTTCTCTGGAGATATCCAAGAACTGCTTGGACACCTGCCTGTGCAGCCTGCTCTAGGGGGTCTGCTTTGCATTGGGGCTGGACTAGATGATCTCTGGAGGTCCCTTCCAGACCCTACAATTGTGTGATTATTGGTGATTCATCTTCCAATCTGCACTTGTTTGGCATTCCTCCATCCCAGATGCAGAAACCAGTATTTGTCCTTACTGAATTTAATTCAATTAACAATTGCTCAATTATCCAATCTATTTAGATCCCTCTGCAAGGTTTCTTGTCCCACAAAGGAGTCAACAGCACCTCCCAGTTTTGTATTCTCACCAGAATTCCTGAGGATGCATTCAACTCCTGATCAGAATCACTGATGAATGTGTTGAACAAGACTGACTTTAGAGTTGAGTCCTAGGGAACACTGCTAGTGACTGATTGCCAGCCAGACATAGACACACATTACTACGACACTTTGAACTCTTGCATTCAGCTACTTCATCAGCCAATGTGACCCTATTCAGGTAATGGTTAGAAAATTTGTTCAGAAGGATTTTGTGAGGGACCATATCAAAGACCTTAATAAAATCCAATAGGATTTCAACCTCTGTCTTCCCTTAACCCACTGAGCGAGTGATGTGATTGTAGAAGGAGATCACATTACTGAGACAGGCTTTTCCCACTGTGAATTCACCTTGACTATGCCCAATAACATCTTTGTTCTTTAATACCCTTTGATAGTACCCAGGAAACTATATATTTTTATTCATGTACTGAGATTAGATTTAGTTTATGTTAGTTTTCTAGGTCTTCTCTCTTGACTTTCTTGTAGGTCACTATAAGATTATATTCCAGAAAGCAGAAATTTCCACAGCATCCCATGACCTTCAGTAAATTGTTGATAGAGGTCCAGTTATAATATGTGCTAACTCTTTCAGTGCTTGGAGATGAATCCCATCAGGCCCCTTAGACTTCAGAACATTTAACTTTTGCAACTCACAGTTTCAGTGACTTCAAGTGGAAAGTCACTGCTCCCCCAGTCACGGTCCTCCACCTCAGTTGTTAGCATTGGAATTGATAACCAATGTCATTAAGTGCTCACATCCAAAATGGTAGTGTATGGTTCTGCTTACCCCAGACAGATGCAGTGGAACAGAAACAATATTAAAATGCTATTTACAACTGGAAATTACTTTGTAGGCCAGAGTTATAACTGTTCTCAGAAAATGTTAGACAACTTAATGAAGACTGAGCATTAGTAGCTGTAAAGTTGATAGTTTGGACAAAACCTCAGGCTCAAAAGTCTAAATTCAAACTGATGAAAGATAAAACAATATGCTAGGATATATACACACACATATATAGGTAACCAGTTTTTAAACTCTTCTTACAGCATCTGCAACAGTCCTTTGCAGAAAATATAATCTGGTCTGGATAGGTATTTACTCTGATTCATTGCAGCAGTTCTTACGGTATTCTATTATCCTCTCTGTAGTGTTGACCCCAATGATCAGAAGAAGACGGCTTGTTATGACATAGATGTAGAAGTTGAAGACCCATTAAAGGGACAGATGAGTAGTTTTCTTCTCTCAACAGCTAACCAACAGGAGATTACAGCATTGGACAACAAGGTACTGGTTCAGGAGTAAAGTATCACATGGTATATATATATATTGTGTATCTTCCATGTGGCTTTGGTGCTACACATCAAAGAAAGTAATATGAGAAAGGGATTTCTCATTTGGATGTGCTTTCGAAGGTTGAGTAAGTCACATGCAATGGAAATACAGTGAAGTGAGTGGAGTTTGATGTTAGGATTTGATTCAGGGCCTGATATCATTGTCAGAGTGATAGAAGCAGAGTTTCACAGGCAGTGTAATGAATCCCCTGGCAGGTGGCATGAGGTGTGGGCCACTCTACATGCTGTAGAATTTCAGAACCTTCTGAACTATTTAGCAGATCTGTTGTGTTCTGTGGGAAACTAACATGGCTTGTTTACAGCTCAGAACACTTTAGAGCACATGAGGTGGATCAATTATGGTCTTCCAAGGTGTGTGTTAAGGGAATTAGGCTGGATCTAAATGGCTGAGAGAGGCAAAGCAGCCACAGCTCCTTTACTGCAGATCCAACCAGCAACAGGGCTGAGCATGTATTCTCAGTGCACACAGATGCATGTGCATCCATGTACACTTCAAGTACACATATTTACGGAGAAAAAATTAGAAAGAAAAATACTCAGTCACCATTGTTAAAGATAATAAAAAGTGTCTTTACAAATATATTAGCAGCAAGAAGAGGACCAAGGAGAATCTTCATCCTTCATTGGATGTGGCAGGGAACATTATCACTGAGGATGAGGAAATAAATGGCTGAGGTTCTCAGTGCCTTCTTTACTTATTTTTTGCCGAGCTGCTTTCTATCATTTATCAGCAGTTCTGGTCAACCAGGAAGGTCTTGCTAATGTGATGCCCATTTACAAGAAGGGTCATAAGGAGGATCTGGGGAACTACAGGCCTGTCAGCCTGATCTCAGTGCCAGGTAAGGTTATGGAGTAGATCATCTTGAGGGAGATCACATGGCATGTGTGGGACAACCAGGGGATCAGGCCTAACCAGCATGGGTTCATGAAAGGCAGGTCCTGCTTGACGATCTTCATCTCCTTCTATGACTAGGTGACCCCCCTGATGAATGAGGAAAAGGCTCTTGGTGTAGTCTAACCTAGAGTTCAGTAAAGCCTTTCACTCTGTCTCTGTTGTGGTTTAACCTGGCATACAGATAAATGTCACACAGCCTTTTGCTCACACTCCCTCCCCTCTCAGTAGGATGGGGAGAGAAAATTGGGGAAAAAAAAAAAAAAAAAAAGTAGAACTGATAGGTTGAGATACGGGGGCAGAAAGGGAAGAGAGAAATAACAGTAATGATAATAATTGAATAATTTCATATATCTCTATACACAAAACAAGTGATGCACACACAAATAACTTGCCACCTGCTGACTGATGCTCAGCTGGTCTCCCCCAGCCAACTCTTCTCAGCTTTATCATTTTCTTACATGATGTCATATGGTATTTTTAAACTGAGACAGGGGAGATTTAGGTTAGATATCAGGAGGATGTTTTTCACCCAGAGGGTGGTGATGCACTGGAACAAGTTGTCCAAGGAAGCTGTATCCACAGCCCCATCCCTGGAGGCATTCAAGGCCAGGCTGGATGTGACTCTGGGCAGCCTGGTTTGGTGGTTGATGACCCTGCACATATGAGGGGTTGGAACAAGCATTGTGGTCCTTTGCAACCTGGCCATTCTATGATTTTATGATTATGATTCTATGAATATCTCTTTGGCTAGTTTAGATCAGCTGTCCTGGTTTTGTTCTCTCCCAGCTACTTGTGTTCCCCAGCCTCCTTGCTGGCAGAGCAGTAAGAGAAGATGAAAAACTGAAGTGTCCTTGGCTCTGTACAGTGCTGCTCAGCAACAACTCGAAACATCAGTGTATTATCAACACTGTTGTTCTCCTGAAGCCAAAACACAGCATCATACCAGTCACTATGAAGAAAATCAACTCTTTACTAGCTGAAACCAAGAAATTCTCCTGCAGTATTCTGCTGGATAAGCTGGCAGCCTGTGGCTTGGACAGATACACTTTTTGCTGGGTAAAGAACTGGCTGGATTGCCAGGCTCAGAGAGTGTTGGTGAATGGAGTTAAATCCAGCTGGCAACTGGTAACAAAGGTGTTCCCCAGACATCTGTATTGGGGCCCATCCTGTTTAATATATTTATTGATGGCCTGGATGAATACATTGAGTACATCTTCAGTAAGTCTGCAGGTGACAACAAGTTCAAAGGAACTGTCAATTTGCATGAGGCTAGGAAGGCCCTACAAAGGAATGATTATATGCTGGATCAGTGGACTGAGGCCAAGGAGATGAAGTTCAGAAAGACCCAGTGTTAGGTCCTTCAGTTTAGTCACAACAACCCTGTACATCGTTGCAAGCTTGGAGCACAGTGGCTGGAAAACCGTACAGAGAAAAGTGACATGGGGGTGCTGGTTGACAGCCAGCTGAACGCAAGCTAACAGTGTGCCCAGGTGTCCAAGAAGGCCTATGGCATCCTGGCTTGTATCAGAAATAGTGCAGTCAGCAGGAGTAGGGAGGTGATGATCTCTCTGTTCTCAGCACTGGTGAGGCTGTACCTTGATACTATGTTTACACACAATCACCGGATCGTAGGGGTTGGAAGGGACCTGAAGAGACCATTGAATCCAACCCTCCTGCTGTAGCAGGTACACCTCACAGGTAGGTATTCCGATGAGTCTTGAATATCTGCATGGATGGAGACTCCACAACCACTATGTTCCATTTATCCATCACCCTTATCTTAAAGAAGATCTGTTTGTTAATACTGAACTTTCCAAGTTTTAGGCCATTACTTCTTGTCCTTTTGCTACACACCATGGAGAAGAGCCTGGACTCATCCATTTGCCTCCCTCTTTCCTTTACAAATTGATAAACATTAATCAGATCCCCTCTCAGTCTTCTTTTCCCCAAACCGAACAGCCCCAGGTCACTCAGCTTTTCTGCATAGGGGAGATGCTCCAGGCCCTTTATCATCCTTGTGGTTCTCTGCTGGACTCCTTCTAGGAGATTTCTGTCTTTCTTGAACTGGATAGCCCAGAACTGGGCACAGTAGTCTAAATGTGGCCTCACCAGGGCAGAGTAGAGGGGAGGGATCGCCTTCCTCAACCTGCTGGCCATATTTTCTTTAATGCACCCCAGGATCCCATTGGCCTTCTTGGCCACAAGAGCACACTGCTGGCTCATGGCCAATGTGTCGTCCACCAGGACCCTCAGGTCCTTCTCTGCAGAGCTCCTCTCCAGCAGGTCATCCCCTAACCTGTGCTGATGCATGTAGTTATTCCTCCCCAAGTGTCAGACTCTATACTTAATTTTGTTAAACCTCATCAGGTTCTTTCCTGCCCAACTCTCCAGTCTGTCCAGCTCTTGCTGAACAGTACCACAGCCTTGAGGTCTGTCAGCCAGTCCTCCCGGTGTTGTATCATCAGCAAATCTGCTGAGAGTGCACTCTATCCCTTCATCCAGGTCATTGATGAAGATGTTGAGTAAGATTGGACCCAGCACTGACCCTGAGGAACACTGCTAGTTACAGACCTACAACCAGACTCTGCACTGCTGATGACAACCTCCTGAGCTGCGCCAGTCAGCCAGTTCTTGATTCACATCAGTGTCCGCTCAACTATCCCACATATTCTAAATTTCATAACAAGGATGTTGTGAGAGATGCTGTCAAATGCCTTGCTGAAGTCAAAGTAGACAACATCCACTGCTCTCCCCCCATCTACCTAGCCAGTGATGAGATCATAGAAGACTATCAGGTTGGTCAAGAATGATTTCTCTTTGGTGAATCAATGTTGACTACTCCTGATAAAATTCTTCTCTTCCAATTGCTTGGAGGTGGCATCCAGAACAGGTTGTTCCATCACCTCTCCAGGGACAGAGGTGAGGCTGACTGGCCTGTTGTTTCCTGGATCCTTCTTCTTGCTCTCTTTGAAGGTGTGATGTTTGGAGTGATGTTGGCTATCCTTCAGTCTTCAGGCACCTCTCCCATTAGCAAAGACCTTTCAAAGATGATAAAGAGTGGTTTAGCAATCACTTCTGGTTAGTTTTGAACCCCTCACTGCAAGAAAGACACTGAGGCCTTAGAGCACATTCAAAGAAGGGCAACAAAGCTGGTGGAGGATCTGAAATACAGATCTTATGAAGAGTGGCTGAGGTTGGGGAGACCTCATTGCTCTCTCCAACTCTAGAAAGGAGGTTGGAGTGAGGCAGGGATAGGCCTCTGCTCCGAGGTAATAGCAAAAGGATGATAAGTGATGACCTCAAGGTTTGCCAGAGGAGGTCCTGGTTGGATATTCTCTGAAAGAGTGGTCAAGCATTGGAACAGGCTGCTTGAGGAGGTGGTGGAGTCACTGTCCCTGAAAGTGTTCAAGAACCATGGAGACGTGGCACTTGGGGACATCGTTAGTGGGTATGGTGGGGATGGGTTGGGGTTGGAATTGAAGATTTATGCTGATAAGAAAGAGAATCATAGAATTACCCAGGTTGGAAAAGACCTCGAAGATCATCAAGTCCAACCACAGCCTAACCATAGTACCCTAGCTCTAACAACCCTCTGCTAAATCATATCTCTGAACACCACATGAGAAGGAGGCAAAGAGCTGAGTTAATGCTTGGATAGGTTGAAGGAAGCAGAGTATGGACAGAGATGAGTGAACCAAAGACTTTAGGAACAGCTGGGCTGGTAACACTGACACAACTTCCAAGTGAATTGACCAGGGTGCTTATATTTTCATAGAATCATAGAATCACAAGGTTGGAAAGGACCAAGATCATCCAGTCCAACCATCCTCCCACTACCATTACTACTACAAGCCACTAAACCATATTTTGTAGCTCCTCATCCAGACACATCTTGAACACTGCACTCCACTTTTTTCTGTGGAGGAAAAAGAAAAAAAAAAAAGCTAAAATGTTGGGACTGTCTGGGTAAATAGATATTCTGCATTACATTTTGTTTTTGAACATTATTAAATCTCTTACACTGGATACACATGGTGCAACTGATCAGAAAGCAAATGTCTGCTTTTGGATGAGATGAATTATTCTGTAGTCTCTTCTGTGTGACTGTACTGTCATGATCTCTTTTGACTGTAGAGAGAACTTAAAAATGCAGAAATATTTATAAGTCCAGATATAGTTGTTCTGCCCTAGGTAATTTTCCAGAATGAGTGCCTCCTATTAAATTTGCAGATAATAAACTCGGAATTCCTGCTCAGCATTGCTCTTTTTTAGTGTATTCAAGAATCATATAAGCTGTTTGACTATAAATTTTTATTGAGATGTCATGAAGTTTTGCTAAATTTTTAAGTAGGAAAGCTAAGAAAATCCCATATTTCAGATGTGTGCTGTATATGCACGATTGGAGAACAGCTTGCTGCACTGATAGCAACATTAGAAAATGAATGGCAGAAAGATCACTTGGAACTGTTTGGCAGAATTGTATCCTGTATTATTAGATGAGAATTATGCACAAGCACAGCAGTTAGAGCTGGCTATCAGGTACATGCATAAATCATAGAATTCTGGGTTGAAAAGGACCATAATGTTAATCTAGATTCAACCCCTGTGCTATGTGCAGGGTCACCAACCACCAGACCAGGCTGCCCAGAGCCACTAAATGGATGATTTGGCTTGGTAAGAGATAAATAAAAGTGGCTTTTCAGAGCAAGGGAAGAGAAGGTGTGATATAATGGAACAGAGATTGTGTCACATATCCCTGCACATTTTCTGTTGATTTCTAACCACATGCAACTGTTGCCTACATACTGTTTTAAAGGTGGTTTGAACACCAGCAGTCCCATGGATTCTGGTAAAAGATCATTTTCAGCAGAGCAGCTGCTTAGACAGTTAGTTCCCAACCCGGAGGATTATTGTTTCCAGTGCAGCTCCCCCTTTTTGACATCTTTACTGCCTTTTATTGAGCATTTGCTATGGCAGAGCACAAGCTGTGATTAGTGTAGCTACTGAGGTCACCTCTGGGTAGGCAGACTTTGACTTCTGTATTTCTGTTTGTACCATTTGTTGCTGTACTGCCACAGAGTTGTCTAAAGGGAACTTGTTGCATGTCAATGAGAGATTTTCCTCTATCGTGGCTACATCATTTTCCCAAATGAGGAATATTTTAAGTTGAAAGCAGCTCTCTTCTGTTAACATACTTTGCAGTTGTGCCTACACTAGAGGACTCAGTGGCATAGTTATATGAGAGGACAAGTATGTTCCTCCCTCTGTGCCTGACCACATTAGCTGTTTTGGTAAATAGATTTATACAGGAAATTTAAAGAGATGAATTACAATTTCAGGCTAGAATTTTGGTGGAAAAAGGTAACAGAATGTTTCTGTTTGTACACGTGCTAATAATTCCTTAGCTATCATCATAATTGATATTGTTATACATGATAATTATACATCCTTGACTCTTCATTGGAGACTTCATTCTTCCCTGCTGGTTATTGTTCATTTGTTTCATCATAATCTTGAGAATAGGACTAATTTTCTATAAAACATTCATACTCCCAATTTCTCATTGTTCACATTCCTTTTTGCAGCCATAATGACATCAATAGGCTTTCTCACCAGAAAAACTCTAGAAGTCATGGCTGTTCTGTAAGTTTATTTAACATAGAATCATAGAATCACAAAGTTGGAAAGGACCTATAAGATCATCTAGTCCAACCATCCTCCCTTTACCATACCTACAGAAAACCCCTAAACCATATCTCTTAGCTCCCTGTGTCTAACATGGACTTGATTAGACAATCACTAGCACAAAATTTGAGCATCTCAAAAAATTACTGAAGGTATAATGATGATTAACCTGAGAAATAACTGCTTTCTTGCATTAGACAAACATACAGCATTGCATTGTTCAAAAACATATAGTACCTTAACTGAAAAATCTGACTTGGTGAAAAGACTGCTTATACACAAGAAATCACAAGAAATCCGAGCAAGACTTGGATCTTCAGTATTGTATATATGTGCCATCCAGCAGTTCAATACAGGAAGTGAAGAATATGCGTGTATTGCAGAAATACACGTGAAATCAAGATGTAAATTCAAGATGAGGGTTAACTCCTACTTTGAAGGAAAAATTCAGTGGGATCTTTCATGGGTCTTTGGTGTACAACTGTCACCTTTACATGTTACAAGGACCACAAAGATACTAATGAGGCTGGCCTCAGGACTGTGGAAGCATGGGAGGAATTAAGTAACAACTAGCTTATTTTTTTCCTGTTAGATTCATGAGACAATCGAATCCATAAATCAGCTAAAAATACAACGTGATTTCATGCTGAGTTTCTCCAAAGATCCCAAAGGATACATCCAAGACCTTCTCCGGTCCCAAAGCAGGGATCTTAAGGTGAGCTATGATTTGAAGAGTGGGACAAGAGTATAAGAACTATAGTTAAATGTGTATAACATGTATGGCTAAAATGTCCAGGATAGAAAATTGGTAGAAAAGAAGACAGACAAGTGTAACACTGCTATCCTAGAGCAAAAAGTATGCAGGGAAGACCAGTTAGGCTGTATTACACTTCCAGAATAGGGGCTAGGTGAATTTGTGATTAGAAAGTAAAATGGAGATGCAAAGATACATTGATGTACTTGTAAGGTGGAATAATACAAAAGATGGTAATAATGCAAGAAGGATGGTGATAGATATCCAAAAGGTTATATATAGGAAAGACTCACCAATATGGATGCCTACAGTCTAGCTGGAAAAATGCTGAGGCTGGCTATCCAATCTCCATGGAGGAGCAGTCTCAAAGAGATGCTGCCTTAGTGGTGGTCAGCCCTTAAATGAAGTCTAGGAGATGTGGAGTCAACCTCCACCCCTTCTGAATTACCCTCACCTGTGCTCCCACAGCTGACCCAACACTTGCCTCAGCTGAGTAATCAGAGGTTCAGGCTGTGATCACCAGTTTCCCATACAGTACTCAATAAAATTAAAGGTATATGAAACTTAATAGGAGGATTCTGTAGCACAATAACACAATTTGAGTGCTTTGTTATTTTTCATAATTAAATCTTATTTAAGAAATAGCAGATTAAATATCATCTGCCTTTGAGCTAAGCATTTAAATTTCCAAGATATGGAATGTAAGGAAGTTCAGGTATTTGCCAGCAAAATAAGAGTTTGTTTCTCACAAAGTTTCACACTTTGTATCTTTAAGTCAGACACCTCAAAACCATTATATCAATAAAGCTGTGAAATTATTTTAATGAATTGTCCTTCAAATATAAACATCTACTTTGTTAATCAACAATCTTCCAAAGATCTATTGTTAATATTCTGATTATTATTTATATTCAAGAGAGGAGTAGGTATCTAAAAGAATGTTCAAGTATACCTTCAGCTTGAAGAGCTTATGAACTAAGGTGTTGCGGAGCTTCTGTAGCAGCATACATAGAGCATTTGTTCAGTGTTCTCCCTGCTGTTAAAACATAAGAGATCTATAGCACTTAGCTTGGGCAGCTGAATTACTCCTTAGCTCTGGAGCAGAGGTTAGGAGCTGTTCACAATTTGCATATTACTGTCATGTACTGTCGGTAACCACACATGCCATTCATGCCATTCATTTTCCATTTGCCTTGGGCTTAGAGGTCAGTCTGGAATATTTTTAACCTAGCAGTGCAGATAAATTTTGATCCCAGGTAAATCTAATATTTCTCTACATGGTAAAGTAGCTGTAGTGAAAAGTATTTTTATTTTTGTCACAGGTGATGACTGATGTAGTTGGAAATCCAGAAGAAGAACGCAGAGCTGAATTTTATCATGAGCCATGGTCTCAAGAGGCTGTGAGCAGATATTTCTACTGCAAGGTATGATGGAGTTAGCCACACTAATAACTCACAAGTGAATCTTCTTGTCGCTGAACAATTGAATCTGCCGAACTGTACAGTTTTTCTTTTTCTTTCAGATTCAGCAGCGCCGACAGGAACTGGAACAGTCTCTGGGAGTGCGCAACACATAAGTATTGCTCAAAACATCACATTGGCATCATGACCACAGAACAAGTGGACTTCCCAGTGTTACTTAGCTCACTGTTACACATGGACCTTCTTCCTGACTGGATGGGAATGTACCATCAACAAACCAGTCAGAACACCAGCTTTAGAGTGACCCTTGAAAACAGCGCCCATGGGAGGTGTCTCAAATCATTCCAGGCCATAGATAGCAGAAGATTGCCATGCTTTATACAGGTGTCAGTGCTAAAGAAGATTAAAGATTAATTCATCAACTTGTGTCATTGAGTTCTAGTGGAAAGTTCAGACACTACGCAGCAAATCCTTATGGGCTATGCATAGAATCATGGATAGTATTGATGGGGGAGGTTGAGCTGAGTGTTATAAAAGACTACAGATTTAGAGAAATAAAGGTAATGCTCATCCTGTGCTACCTAAGAGTTTCAAATAGTAACTTCTCTGGAACTAGACAAGATAGCCCTGATAGTTATGGAATGCTTTATATTTCTGAATAGAACGTTCATTATAGTGCAAGGAGCCACCATGCCATGTAAAATAATAAACTAGGGGAGTTTTCATTCCTGAAATGAAAAGCTCCTCTGGAAGAATACATTTGGGACATTTATTTTTCAAACTGTAACACTCTCTCCTGCCCCTGCAATGAAAGGCAAACAGATTTATATATCCCATGAGTATGATCAATGTGCTATACTGAGAGGAAGAATTTTTTTTTTCCAGAATGAAAGCCTCTTAAGCATTTTCATGTATCGGTGGGTTAGTAAAGCAGAAGCTGAAGCAAGAAATAAGGCAATCTGAGAAAATGCAAATAACTTAATGGTGCTTTGCTGATACCTGCCTTGAACACAGCAGATATTAACAATAAGCCTATAGGTAAAATAGGATATAGGTTAAATATTTCTTTCTTTGTGTGCCACTGGAGATCAAGACTGTAAAGAAATTCTCTAATTGTAAAGTTGGTTCAGAATCCAAGAAGCTTAACTTCATGTAATGTGGCAGTTTTCTCAGTCTTAACAGAGTCCCTGGACTGGTCTTCTTCAATCATAGGTAAACTGCCTTTTCCTTATGGATCATTCATTTACCCCATTCACTCTATGTGTTGGTTACATAGGATGCTGTTGAATTATGAAGCACTATCAGCCTTAGATACCCCTTGGAAACAACCTTCTTTGCAAATACATGACAAATTCAGACAATGGGAATTATACCATATTGACTTGGAAGCAGAGGCATCTTCATTAAATCCTTCCGCCATCCTGCTTTTTGTAGTGCATATATTAGTTTGTCGTTAATGAACCAACATGTTTTCTAGTCCAAAAAGCAGCTGCCAAAGTGTAACTGGGTCCTGGTGATGTAGCACGCAAAATCCTCTTCTAGACTGCTCATCTCCATCTCCTTTCTTTCACTTTCTTGGGATGAAAGTTCACATGTGGTAAGGAATGGAGGCAGCTCTTATAAGTATTTAGTTTTGCTACAGTAAAGTCCTTTTTTTGCTGTCTTTGCCAATTTCTTTCTTATTTGAATGTAAAAGTTTCTCCTGCCCAGTCACAGAAAACATAAGTCTTCCCTCCCACTGCTTTGTTGAATACATCTGCATACATGTTACCAGTGCTATAGCTTTCACTCTGTCCATTGTGTTTAGAGGTGTCTCAGAAAATTTATGCTTGATTACAGTCATTTGTTGGCAGTACCACTGTGTAAAAATATTAGTGTGAGAAAAAGCACAGCTGTATCTCTTATGGCTTTTTAAAATTATTTTGTTTTGTTTTATTTCATTTTAGTTAAAACCCCCTTTTTACACTAAAACCTGAAATCCTGCAGTCTTAAACTGAGTCTAGCTGGGGGCTGAGAGGTTGCCGGACAGTTAATGACTTTAAATCTTATTTGCTGTAGGACTCTGTTAATTGCACTACAAGCAAAAATTATGAAGGAAAACAGTGGGGATCATCTGCTACTGTGCTTCCATATTTGTTCTACTGCTGTGTCAGTTGTGTGCATGCTGTCCAGTGTATAAATTCTTTTCTGTATGTGGTAAACAGAGCAGCTACATTCAGGGGATGCATTTGATCTCCAGGAATTATAAATTCAGAAGAACATAAGCGGGCATGTGAGAAGGGCATGAAGCTGGGATAGATGCCATCTGCCAGGGGCTTTTGTTTTTGAGCACATTGCCATCTGAGTGGCAAATATTTCTTCAGAGAAATTCCAGTTCCATGCCACAGCTGGCAAAATAACCAAGTCTAATCTACTTGTAGAATCTCTCTTTGGAATTAATTAATTGGATGGGTTTTCAGAGCAAATTAATATAAGTAATGTGTTACTACTGCCAAGTGGAGTCAGAACAGCACCACTGGAAGTTGA
The DNA here is from genome assembly GCF_039878825.1 of Excalfactoria chinensis. Classification (NCBI taxonomy): domain Eukaryota; kingdom Metazoa; phylum Chordata; class Aves; order Galliformes; family Phasianidae; genus Excalfactoria; species Excalfactoria chinensis. The sequence goes on from NC_092826.1 coordinate 141,624,189, forward strand.
AGCTGTGTTAAGTACCAGTGCCATAATGAAGTGTGTGTGTGAGCATGCATGTGCATGCTTGTGCATGAGTCAGCCGCTGTACATGGCAATCCAAAATCCAAATTCTTATATTCTACTGTGCGTGTTCCTTCTGCACATAAAAAGACTGCTCACCAATGATGAGTCTTAGGAATAGTTGTCAGGTGTCTTCCTTTTGGTTGAAATGCATCTGAGACTTTGATACTTTTCTACTGAGCTCAGAAGCAGTTTGGGCCTTTGTCATTCATCCCAGGGGTGTAGCCAGGGGCTTGGTTTTTGGAATAATGTGACATTATATTTGAGGAGAAGCAGTGGAACAGTTCTAGTAGGAACTGGAGCAAATGTAGCTTAGGCATGTGAAAATGAAAGTTAATGGTACTGAGCAGGCACGCAATTGCAGCAGATTTTGAATAATAGATTTATCTTAGTCTCAAGAAGATCGTATTTCGAAAGGGTGATCAGGCACTGGAATGCACTGCCCAGGGAGGTGGTGGAGTCGCCGACCATGGGGGTGTTCAAGAAATGTTTGGATGTTGTGTTGAGGGATATGATTTAGCTGGGAAGTATTGGTGATGGTTGGACTGGATGATCTTCTAGGTCTTTTCCAACCTTGATAATTCTGTGATTCTGTGATTTTGTAATTTTTTGGCTGAAAAAAAAGGTAAGAAAATTTTTAAGTTTCTTTGGTTTCTACCACAGTACTATACAAGTATGTGCATACCGCAAAAATAAATAGAACAAACAAATAAAATCTGTACACAGAAGTAGTTGATTTATAGGTGATAATATAGATTGTTAGAAATTATAGCACAAAATTAGGACAGAGTTAAAACAATCTCTGGAATGCAATAAAAGGGAAATATATCTTGAAGCTGAAATGTTGGCATAAGAGCTAAAGGAAAAACAAATGTTTGATTGTGGAAGAAAAATACCAGGGTAGAGAGAATACCACAATTGTAAAAGATAGGAAAAAATGGGAGCAGAGTGCCAATGAAGTGCCATTAAGACATAGCACAGGATAATGTGCAGAGTACTGCTGGAAATAGCACAGCTGATGTGGTTTTGTATATTTTGTGTGCATATGAATATGTATACATGTAGAGGTCAGGTGTGAGTGTCATTCTCAACTGGTATATAATTTGCAAAATGGGCATGCAGGGCACAGCCTTGTGCTCTGCATATCACTTTGGAGACTCGTCAAAACTTTTCCCACTATTATCAACAGGGATTTAGCTGTTCCACTTACCAGCACTGGTTGTTCTAGCACATGCATGGCTTCAGTTGACAGCTTTTTATATCACACTGTATAGAATTTATTCTGCCAAAGCTGGTGAAAGTATTAGTATTATACGTTACAAATCCACATTTTTTCTAAAACAGTAGTGAGGTGTTGGTTTGTTTGTTTGTTTTTTTTTTTTCCTGTCTGTGTTGAGAACCATTTTTATGGCAGCACAAAGAGATGAAGGGGAAACAAAAGCTCTCTTTATTTTCCTGAAGAAATAGGTCTCCTTTCTGTAACTGCTCTGTTGTTTAATAGGATGTATCTGATCTACCAGATCCTGTATGATTAACTCCTTTTCAGATCTCATCGAAGAAAAGTACTCCATTTAAAAAATACAGCTGTGAGTTTGTGAGTGAGAAAATATATTCATAAAGGGAGATGGAAGAGAGACTCCATCAATTCTGTAGCCACCGTATCTTCACTGTATGATGATGAGCGAGTGGTAGAAAATCTTTTAACAATAAATGCTTTGTTTTTTTGTAACTCTTTCACTTACCTTATGCCTCTTAACAAAGAAAACTCCTTTGCAAACTTCCTTTGTATAAAAGTAGTGCTGTAGGAGCTTTTTCATACGTTTCCTCTATAGAAAATTTTATCTAAGGACTAGGAAGAGATCACTTTCTGTGTGAAACTGCTCAGAGACCTGGATATTACTGAGCAATGTGGGGCCATTTACCCCAGTCCATGGGGAAGAAACAATGCGTGAGGTGATGATCTCAGGCTCTGCTAAAAGGGCTAACTCAGTATAATAGGTTTCTTTCTGCTCCTGATAAAAGACTCTAACATTCTCAAGTTTTCAGACTTCTGCTTACTTGTATGTACACACACACAAAGAGGGCGTACAAACACAGGCTTTTAATTGGACTTGACAACAGTGAGAATTGTTACTCTTAAGGTCTTTCTTATGTATACGTACGAATCTGATGATCTGTTGCCAGCTGCAAGATGTCAACGTGTCAATGAGAAATCCTTAATATTGGAGAAATCTGTCTTTCGTGCTTGGTCCTTTGATGTATACTTTGCTATTGCTATTAGTTACAATCAGTGAACAAAAATTTACAGCTGGACCTAGAACTTGGAAGCTGAGAGGAGATTGGAATAAGCTGTGCCAACAGCCAGGCTTCCTCTATACAAACATTAGAAATACTTGACAAGATGAACAAGCTTCAATTCACCAGCTCAATGAAGGAGGTTTTGTTTCGGGGTTAAAGTGTCAGAGCCCAGAAGACTGTCAAGAAAGAACAACAGAAAGAAGTGGAGTGCATGGAGAGCAGAAAGAAGAAAAAAGGTGAAAGAGGAAAGGAAGGCCTAGAATTATTTTAGCAAATCAGTGAAATTGGAGGCAGAAGTAGCAACTTTAATTTGAAAAAAAAGCAAACAGGATGTATTTAAAAATAAATAAATAAATAAATAAAAAGTCTATATGGACACGAAATAGAGAAGTTCTACCTGGAAGGTTATCTAGGAAATCTCAGCAGATGAGAAAAAAATTAATTTTGATTTTGAAAAGAATATGTCTACATGCTTCCTAATGGAGGGAAAAGCAAGTAGCAATAATAGCAGTCGTATCTTGTGGTAATAACAAGTCCCATGCATCTTACCCCTTTCATCTTGGAACAGCAAAAGACATGCTGTTTTTCCAGGTATCTGAGAGGAGAAATGCGCATTTACTGTTTAATTTCCTGTCAGTTCTTCACTTTCTCAGAGGAAAAAGCCATTGGTGAGTACAATGCAAAGAATGTAGATAAATTCAGAAAGAGATTAGGATGATCATAGGTAGCTCTCTTTGCAATGGGAGCTGGAAGGTAGAAGTTACACAGATTTAAATAGAGTCAATCTGTTATAAAAACTGTGGTGGGGTTCAGCTCAAGCTTAAGACACAGTCAAGGGAGAGCTAATCAGAGCAGCCAAGTTTTAGATCATGAGACAGTTGAGCAGTTGAACGTAACTACTTCAGGTTAAGGTACTTGGCTGTCCAGACTCCACTGACCAGGCTGCAAGCTTACCCGGTTCATGTATGTCTGCAACTTTTCTTTTTTGTCTTTTTAAGCAGAGACTTATGCTATATGCCTTCTAAAATTCGAGACTGATCATTACCCACTATTTTGATCTTCCCTCCCCCAGCACAGCGTACTTGTCACTGTCATTATTGTACTGATAGGTCTTCATGACTCACCAGCCTCAAATGTATCTTTGACCTCCACATCCTGTCCTTGGGCCCAGGGGCTCAATACAGACTCAGGCCTGGTCATTTGGTCTCTGTACAGGTTATATTGCTGGTGTGACTGTTTCCTACTTGGCTATAATTATACTTTGCTCTGGGGCCTGTTGTTTTTGTATGCTAGACTGACTTTGATATTTGACTTTAAATGCGCCTCACAACCTTGAGTCTTTCTGACAAGCTGGACTCTGAGCATGACTACCACCTTCCAGTCTGCATTGCTTGTCTTGTTCACATACTGCTGGGCTGGATCTTGGTTGGGGAGCCTCTTCCCTGTCAGGCACGTTGTCACATTCTGTTGCTGGCTGCCTGTCCTTAGGTAGCAGCCACCTCTTACTGCTACCTGACAGCCACTGTGTATATATCCTCCTGTCTTACGTGTGCTGTGTCATTTGCAGGCATATTTTTCCCCCCATGCATTTCATATGTCACTATAGTTTTTAAATAGTATTCTCCCTTTCCATATGTCTGTCACGGATACAGGTAAATCTAGGCAATACCTATTCTACCTGGACGCTGTCTTTATCACCCACCATTTCAAACACTCTACTGAACTTTGGAACACTATTCAGCTCCCTCCATGCATTTATGCTGTTTCTGTTGATCTTGCCTAGTCAGTTTTTTTTGTTTTTTTTCTTTTTTCTTTTCCCTTCTGTGCAGATGCTTAGCCTTTAGTCATAACTTCACCTGGGACAGCATGAAGCGATTCGATACTTTCCTACTTTACTTCTGTAATCTCGAATTAAGCGACTTTTTATAAGCGGGACAAGAAGTGATAGTGGGAAGGAAGTGGTGAAGCAAACGTGCATCTGATAATTCCTTGAAAAACAATTTCCTATATTCTCTGCAAGGCAGGTTCCAGAATGAGATAAAAATGGACAAGGATCACTGCAGAGATGGATATTTTGTGCCTAAGATAAAGGGATAAGAAGTTAAATTTAGGAAAATAGTTGGGATTAGGAGTTGGACTAGGGCTTGAGTTAAGCTTTATATTAGGAGTTAAGTTTAGTTAAGAATTCATATTAAAGATAAGAGTCAGAGTTTATTTAGGATTTGAATTGAGAAGGCAAGGAATAGCTTTTTGGAAGCCCAAGGTATCAAAAAAGGTACATGGCAGACACTGTGCCAATGTTGTCATCACTCCCCGTGTCACACCAAGTTATTTTTGATGCTAGCAGTTCCTGAGCATCCTGTCCGTGGAAATGCAGTAGAGAGTGCAGCCTTGTGGCACAGACAAAGGCTTTCATTATAGGGTGGCTAATGCTGCCATGTGGGCAAAGATGGATGATTGTGAGGGAGTAGACCTCCTGTCCGTGTTGTCAGTCAGAGTTGTGCCTTATTACATGCTCATTACCTTCCCCTACAGGATAACTACAACTGAGTGTAGTAAGGGGCAGCCCAGGAGCTTTTGTGGTTTTATTCCTCCTCAGACATCTTTCTATCCATGTCCTTCTCTCCACGGTCACCATAAAATCAGAAGTGGAAAAACCCAGTGTTGGTAAAGTCTGCTACTGAAGGACCATGGGAAAATTTTGCCTCCTGCTCAGTTCCCAAGTGAGGGGATGCCAGGTATCTTCTGGCCCAAGACAGCATGCACTAGCCAAATAGTAGTCCAAGACTCCTGTGGACCGCCAGCAGGAAGAACAGAAGCTTGCTATCAGTGGACGGTCCACAGAGGGCAAAAGATGGCCAATCGGAATGGCTGGTATTCTATCAGTCCCAGTGGTAAGACTGGTCTAGCCCTGTAAACCTGTCTTTCTCTTCTCTTTTTTCTTCAGTATCACTTTTTTTTACCTTTTTCCCTCTCACAATCCCGCTTCCTGTCACAGTTTTTCCTCCAGTGTTGGCCTCATTCCCGTCCCTCTGTTCCTATCCCTGTTCCTATCCTGCCCTTTAATATTCTCAGTCCTGTTCACTGCACCATGGATTATTTCTTTCTGCCTCTGACCCACTGTCAAGAGTTTACAGGCTGGTTCGGCATGGATCCTTGACTACTGGGGCAGGGGAACCCAAAGGCCCACGCCTCCAAAGGGAAAAGGGAGATGGGCCTAGAAACGAAACAGCAGCAACAATTTGAGGATAAACAAACAGATTTACTAAATAAGATATCAGAATGCAAGATAGCACATGATAATACAATATAATACAATATAATACAATACAATTAGAATTAAAGCTAATAAATTAAATGAGAGAGAATGTCCAAAATCCAAAGGCTTTACTCTCATGGTGAGACAAGATGACTGAGGGAGCTCACATGCTGCCAAAAGCAAAAGGGAAAAGGTGTGGGGGGGGGGAGGCCAGTGGACTACATGATGTTATGATGTGGAATACCGATAACCAAAAATCATACAGCCATGACACTCACCGGCTATCCATTTTCCATTTCTTTTCTCTCTGCTTCTGACCCACACTCTTTTCCATATCTCTTTCCACGCTCTTTTCCATAGCCTTTTTTTTTTTTTTTTTTTTTTTTTCCTCTTCTGCTCTGCAGCTCGTAGCTGCAGGAGGTGACTGCTCTCCATGAGCTGGATTAAAGAAGGCTAATCCAGGACTGAGTGCTGCAGTGCCCCAGAGGACGGCAAAGCATATGGGCAGTGTCCCTCCTGGGATTACATGCATGAGTTAATGCAGAGTTGCATTTCTGCCTGCACTACTGGTTGTGTTTGTAGTCCTTTTGCACTGAGTGAGCAGCAGTCTTTTGTATCAAGTTTTTATAGCAAAATTTTGGTAAGAGGGTGCTGCAGGAGTGGTCCTTATAATGGATTCAGAAGCTGCCCCATGCTAGGTAAGAGTCAGTTCCAGGCAACTCTGAAAGGGACCTGCAGGGCTTAAATGACAAGTGATGCCAGTCACACCTCCAGGAAAGTGTACTGAAGAAGGGAAGGAAGTACTGCATATCAGCAGCTGGGAAAGAGAAGTGAGAAAATGTGGGGAGAAACAACATGATGAAGAAGAAGGGGAAAGAGGTGCCCCAGGCACCAGAGCAGAAGGTCCCTTGCAGTGTGTAGAGAGGTGAATGGTGGAACAGGCCATCTCTCTGCAGAGCAGAGCAGATCTCCGTGCTGCAAGCCTGTGGAGAAGACCATGGTGCAGCCAATGGAGAGCCTCCACAGGAACAGACTCTGGACTAGAACATCAGCCCTTGGAGAGGATCCCTTGGAGCAGGAGGTTTGGTGGAAGCTGCCCACTGTGGGGAAATCCACGCTGAAGCTCCATGGTAGACACCCATACTGAAGCAGTTCTTGAAGAACTGCAGTCTGTGGGAAGGATGGCAACCAATGGGAGAGACCCCACACAGGATTAGGTAAAGAGAGTGAAGAGGAAGGAGTACCACAGAACAGCCATTATGGACTGATTGCAACATATGTTCCCCATTTCCCTGTGCAGCATTGGAGGGATGAAGTAGGAAAAGGTAAATGGGGCTCATTGTTTTCAGTTTCCCTCTGGTCATTCCTACTCTAGTCTGTTATTATTAATAAATAAATTTTATTATCTCCCTGATCTGACTCTGATTTGACTCTGTAATTGGTAAGTAATTTTCCTGTCCTCATCTCAATCATTGAGACTTTTTCCATCATATTTTCTATCCCTGTCTTTTTGGGGAGAGAAAGCAGTATGGTAGTGCTTAGCCTATCCCTCAGTGTGAAACCACTGCACACTGTGTCCAGGGGCACAGGATCCATACTGGGGTCTGTGTGTATGGAGGGAACAATGCTGTGAAGTGGTGGCCCTGTGTATCTGAAGGAGTGCAGCTGTGGGCTGGGGCTGGAGGAGCCCCTGCTGCAGCAGTGAGGATACTGATGAGGATGGACTACATCCCTGGGTAAGGGGCTTGCCCCTGATGCTGGGCTGTGGTGCTGGTGGAGCCTGCTTCCTGCTCCATTTTTTTCTTCTCTTCTGTGTCAGTGCTGCATCCCATCTCTGCTTTATCCCTTCTCCCTTCTCTTTATCCAGAGCTGCTCACCTCTCTTACATACTGCCTGATCAAACCCTTTGTCAGCTTTTTGGCATGCTTTTTCTATTTTCCCACTGCCTGTCCCAGTCTCTCTCAGTTCTCCCTCTTTCTGCCTATCTATTGTTTCCTGTCTGCTTTTTTCCTTCTTTTTCAACTTACACCCATTTTTGTCTCTTGCTGCTGCTGCTAGCTGCTGTTCTTCTCCATTTTCTGTTGCATGTCTATCTCTTTGTCTGTATGGCCCACTAACCCGTCTCTGGTTTTAGCTCTCCCTCCTCTGTCCCATTCCTCCTGATGCCAAGAACATTTGTAGATTAACCTTACACTCCAAGGAGTTGTGTCAAGCAGGTATTCCTTTATTGCAGCACTGGGTATATATGGGATATCTGCCCAATATATGCAATTCATGTGCATATTACATTTATTGGTTGTGCTCATACGTACACATATTTTTCCCCAGAATTTCATGCATATGCCAAATATTTTCTCAAACTCATTAATGTTTTCTTAGAACTAATTAACATAAGACCCCTCCCCGTAAACAAACCTATATCAGTACCATTCAGTCACTCTGTTTTTTAAAATCTAATTTTTTTGTATGTGTCGTTGATGTTTTGTTGTTCTTTGTTGTTATTTTTGAATTCCTCTGTCTTGGTCCTGCAGCCCATCTCTGCTTTTTATTCCCCCGTCCCTCTGTCCTGCTGCTCCTTATCACTGTCTCTTTCCTTTTCCCTCTGTTTTGCCTGTCATCTTCCTCTCTCTTGCTCTGCCTCTGTCCTGTCTCCTGTCCCTGCTTTATTCTGATCCCCTTTCTGCCCTAGTGACCATCCCTATTCCCTATTTTCTTCTCTTTCTATTCATCCTGCCCATCAATAAACAATAACATCCTCTCCAGGTATCAGGAAAAAGTGCAAATATGTGGAGAACCAAGTATTTTCTGTAATTTGTCTTGAAAGTGATCCCACAAGGTGAAGTGCAAACACAGGGTGACACATACTCAGCCACAGTGTATGTGTGCTGCTCATAAAATGTACAGAAGAAAAAAACATGCAAAGCATGTGGAAGGTTTGACTGCTAGACCAATGGGGTCCCTTCCCACTCAGGACATTCTGTGATTCTGTGGTGGTCCTTTATTTCTCTTTTTCCTGACCAATGTAGGAAAAATGCCTTATTTCCAAATAGTGGAGTTATTTAATAAACTCTTTAATAATCTCTTTTTCACTTTTTCCTGTTTTGGCAGAGTTTTTCTTTCTGTGTATTTTTACTCATTATGTCTTTATCCAGGAGAAAACAGTGTTACACATAACATTTATTATTTAGAACAGATGTCATAACTGTATATTTTAAAATGATTTCCATCCTGTTCAGCTTGTCATAGTGAGATCTGAAATGTAGGAGGAAATTCCTGTGATATTTTCCTACAGGAAAGACCAGGTTCCTGGTATGCTGCCTCATTTTCTAAATCATGTTCCTTTAATACTCTCTAATGTGTGTGCATTTATTTTCCTACCACTATCTTCATGTGTAACCTGGGAGATCTGACATTATTGTTCTGTGACATATCAGCATATTAAAACCATTCTCTTTATATTGATAAAATTTCTATTGTCTGAATAGAGACTGTGGAATTTGGCTGGACATTTGTTGGTCACTGTTGAAATAAATATTGTAGAATATGGTTGTGCCGAGCAAGCCTGCATTGTTGGCTTTAATTTTGCAGTACTGAAATTAGTCACAGCCCTTCTCAGATTTACAAGAGGCTTTCGTTCAATCCCATGCTGCTGAACAAAATTTCTATGCCAACAGTTATGTTTTGTTAAATATTGAATTTAAAACTGCTTTTAATTAATTATAAAGTTAAGTAAGATATGCACAGCTTATAGATAATTAGCTATGTAGAGAGTGATGGCTCAGTATATAAAAAAAAATAATCTTATAGTAGCATTCCTTTACAAATAGTGAGGATCCCAATTGATGCCTTCCTTGAGACCAGGGCAGGAGCAAACTGGATGTAATGTTTGTTAAAGCAGAAGGAACTTTTGTTTAACAAAGTTGGAGGTGACAGGAAGCTGACCTTTGGGAAAGTAAAGTTAGTGAATACTTGGTTTCATCACTGTTATTCTTATTTTGTTGGTTTTACACATTTGATGTAAAGTACTTGCTAAGATGTTGTAGGCTTAGGAGATCAGACTAGATGTTTTGTGCCTTTGCTTTACAGTCTGTAAATCTGTGGCCCATCCACACTCATTTGCTTACAGACAAATACTGTTGCCCAGTGAACACTTAAATTATTTTGTTTCTTCCCAAAGCATTCTAAAAGGTAGTCTACATGAGAACAAGTACAGAAAAACAAAGCAGCTTTGCAAAGCAGCTAAAAAAACCAACAGGTAGTCTATACCACAGACAAGGTGGATCTCAAATTGTGCAATGTCTTCTTTTTTCAGGTAGCTGTGGAGCTTTCCTGGAATATGCAGGTGCTTCAGATGAAACAAATGGTAGTTGGTACTTGAAACAAGTACATGGTTTTGCAGCTCAAGAAGCCTTTTTGCTGGCTTGCTCATGTTGCACTGTAATATGGGGGAAGCAGAAGGTTTCATGATGGTCTCTTGGAGTGATGAGATTGCTAACTTCCCTCCAAAGACTAAGTGCCTGTGGCTGTGCCATGGCTGCAGGTCATGACTATGACAGGACTGGTCAAGCTTTGGGCTCCTCCTTTTCTATCACTTCCTCTCAAGCTTCCATGGAGAGTCTTGCAGACAGTGTGCATACAGGTCTGTGTCCCAGGCAGCCTTTGGGTACATATTAAAATATATTTTATGTATATACAATCATGCAGTAAGTCTATATACATATATTAGTTGTGTGTGTAACATATAGACTTATTCAACTGAGGCAATTCCGCCTAAATTTCTACAGGGCATCTTGGGACTATAGGAATAGAATGTATCTAAAGAAGACAGAAAAAATAAATAGAGGTCTCAACCTTATTTCAGACTCAGAGGATAAGATTTAAACATCTTGAATAAATGAGTTCTACAGAGAAAGGTCGCAAAAGTCCATAAACAAATGAAATGCTATAGATAGTGTTAGAAGAAAATTACTAATAAGAATGGGAAGGGTCATGTTCAGACTAGAAAAGAAGGGAATGAGAAGAGATCTCATCACATCCTATAGCTTCCTGAGAAGGGGGAGTAGAGGGGCAGGCACTGACCTCTCTCCAGCAAACAATATAGAACCCGAAGGAACAGCATGCAGCTGTGACAGGGAAGATTCAGGCTGTATATCAGGAAAAGGTTCTTCACCGAGAGGGTGGTCAGGCACTGAAACAGCCTCTGCAGGGCAGTGGTGATGGCACCAAGCTTGTTGCAGTTCAAGAAGTATCTAGACAATGCTCTCAGATGAATGGTCTGTTTGGTTGTTTTATTATAATGCAAGACCTGGTAATGCTTTGGAAAGACAAGTGGGATAATTGCACATAATGTTTGGAAGAGGACAGAAGTTGTTAGGCTCTTAGTTTCAGTGATAGCCTGTAGTTAGATAATCTTGAAGAAACTATGGAAAACAACTTCAGTCTTTAGGTTTTCTAAAAATGTACTTTTTTTGCTGCACCATTCCCAAAAATAATATTCCTCATAAGGGAATTGGCCAGTAAGGATCTTCAAAAGAACACAACTGCAGTTTAAACAAAGGCCTGAATGCTGGAGCACTTGTCTCAACAAGGAAGCCTAGTGATTACAGTCAAGTACCAAGTACTTTTTTTTTCTTTTTTAAATGGAATTGAAAGCTGAAATTTTGAAAAGTAATTTGTATGGCTACCAGACTATTCAACACTTAAAAGAGAGAGAGAGACAGGAGAGGCAACAGATTAAACACAAACCCTAACAAACATTAGTCAGTGATGACAGTAACAAAGACCAGAAATCTTAACTGAGTGGAGCCATTGCAGTAACCACTGAAATATAACTTTAAAGAGGTTCATCCAGAATCTGCAATTATGTGAAATAACAGGCCTTGCAGAAGAGATTTTCTTTTATTAAGGAAGGATTGTAGGATGTGCAAAAACGTTACATAATTTTTAAGGGGAACCAAAGCAGTTCTGCATGCTATAGTTGTTTAAAATGTCTTCATATAACTGCAAAGTAGTCACATGTATAGTAACAAATAAGTGTCAATAATTAGAATTGTAACTGTTCATAATAAAAACTTTTGACTAAGAGATTTGGGGTATTAACTCTTCCAAAATTGTTGGCAGAATTTATTAGTAATATAATCTGTTGCTTATATTCATTTTTCTCTTTTAGCATTGTTTTTCTTCAGGGCTGTTATGTGCATTCTTCATAAAAACAGGTGAACTGAATCAAAGCATAAGCCTCATGAAAGCAGGAACTGGGCAAGTAGGGGCATTTCACATGAAGATGAAGCATCCTAGGCTTTGGGGAAATTCAATAGAAAAAGACCAGTGGGACATGTTGATATTTCTGTAGTCAAGGCAGTGCAGCTGGGCAAACATAATGGAAAGGTAGCCAAAAAAACTGGTTTTGACTGGTTTGAGTGAAGGAGTTGGGTCAAAGAAGGAAGGTCAACCTGAGGAAGACTTCTGACTTCATCCCAGATTTTGAGGTTCCACTCGGACTAGGTCTATTTGAGATCTGACTGATTGTAACCCAAAAATGAAAAAAAAAGTGCAGGATAGGCTGGTGGGAGTGCCCTGACCAGTGCCCAGCCCCCCAAACCCTGCTGCCCATAATACAGCAACTGAACTGATGGATATAGTACAGTGTTTTAGACAAAAACCAAGAGAGCATGCCAGAATAGCTGCTCTGGTTATGGGACATGGAGGCAGAAAGCGCTGTGGTGAATGGACCGGAAATTTCAAAACTGACATCCATTACTACTCACCCTGCCCTCAAGCAAAGACTGTATGCTACTGTCCAACATAATGAGGATAGCCATTTGATCAGTGAATGATTTATGGCTGTGGGTCATATAACATGGCCAAATAAGAATGACATACCATTAAATATGAGCCTGTGGTCCTCTATGGAGGACTTACAAAATTATATTAGAGAATTAGACATGAAAGAGGCAATCTATGAAGATGATTTTGAGAGCCCAGTCAATAAAATTTTCATTAGGAATTAGGGATCTCATCCTACAGCAATCATCTTTACATCAGTATGGTTCTTTGTTATCCATCCTGAACCCCCTAGTGGCCCTCAGATGCTGTAATACAACAGGCTGCCCAATTGATGGGGAGACAAGAGTGCCTACGGCCAGATGCAGTCTCTGAATGGTGGTGGAAAGGTCAGAGAACCATCTGCTGCCATGACTTAGGCGTCCAGCCCCTAAGGTAATCCAATCTGGACCCATTAGGATCTTGAGACAACAAATGTTTAAAGACCTGATTAGAGAAGGAGCTCAGTTTAAAAAGATTGATGGACAGCATAATCAGGAAAAAATATCTGTTAAACAGGCCCAAGCACTGAGTATTTTCAGTCCAACCTTTTCAGCCAAACTAGATGTGAATGTAACTCAAGAAGGGTCTGGATGGGGGCAGAGCCAGAGTTCTTTGTGAACCCCCATGAGGTTTTGGTCACAGGTTTGGCATGGAGCAGAATCAAGATACAGCATGGTTGAAAAGCATTTATTGGCTACCTATTCTAGACTACAGGTGGTAGAACAAGTAACTCAGATTTCAGAGGTTATCGTTAAAACAACTAGGCCAGTCCAGGGGTGGGTGAAAGATCTAACACACATCTCTACGATGGGGGTGGCCCAATCACAAGCAGTAGCGCACTCAGTTGTTCTGCTTGCCTGCTCCTCAAGGAGTTAGGAGAAATCTATGCCTGTTACGTGTTCGAGTGCATGCGCAGTGCCACTTGGAGGGCTTAACGCAATAAAGACTGGCGGACTTGCTGTGTAGACCGGTCAGAACTAAGATCTGCCTCGTCTGTATTTCTGTGCGCATGCGTTGTGCTTCCTGCGGCACCAAACGCCTAACATTGGCAGTTCCGTATATTGGCCAGGCGGTGGCAGCAGAGACCACGGAAAGAACATCTGCGGCTTTGCAGGCCGACGGGACAGACCCTGGTGATCCGTTCTCTTTTGATTATAGGGGAAGAACACAAAGATAGAAGAGGAGGGAAGGGAGGAAAAAAATGAAAAAAAGAAAAAATCAAACCACAGCAAACAAATAAAAACGTCTCCAAACCTAGCAAACATGTACTAACTCCTTATGAATGTCTGTAAATAAATAAAAGAACAGACTCTGTTACTTTATAAAAGTGAGAATAGAAAGAGTTCATTGGAAAAAATACAACTCCTAAATAATACAAAGCATGCTTCTGATTGGATGCAGGCATCATCAGGGCTCTGATTAGTATTACTTTTATGGTAAAGATTATTGTTACCTTAATGATTGTTTTTTGGATTATGATCAGGGTTAAGGTTCCTTTTGCTACAAACTTCTAGCATCATTTTTATTGTTACATTTGGAGTTGGAGACGATTTTAGAATCAGGATAAGGTTTAGGATTAGAGTTACATTGTGGGTTAATGCTGTTATCTTTACAGCTCCTGTGAGGGTTGGGGTCTGGGTCAAGTGTTTAAAAAATGAAATGAAAAAAGAATTAAAAAAATATATTGAAAGCTTTAGATTTCCTTAATCTTTGTAGAAATCATATAATGTGAAACTCAAATCTACCTCTTTGTGCAGTGACTGCCTTTAAATTTGCTAGAGCCTAATATAATATGGCCCTGTGCTTTCTGCTAACTCACCTTCATTTCGTTTTCATTAAATTTGCTTGGTAGTCAGATTTTGGTGTGTGGATATTTTAAAACAATCTAACTGACACTGGTAAAAAATTAAAAATAAAAAAAATGCACGACAGCATCAATCGTATCAATTTTTATAGATAAGATAAAGAGCAGTTCTCCTTAATTTTCTGTGCCTCTTTACTTTCTTGCCCTCTCCCCCTTATAACTTTGTGTTTTTCTCCTGTTAGGAAAAAAGAGAACAGATGGCCGGGGACTGCACCGCAGGGCCGCTTCACTCCTGTCGGAGCAGTTGTTTCTTCAGTCTCTGCTGTCACCGCGTGTCCAATCTGAGGAAGTGCAGCCACCTATGTTCGGTGCTGCAGGCAGCAGGATGCGCACAAACAGCCGTGCTGGGGGCCTGATGTTCGGTGCTGCAGGCAGCTGGATGCACACAAACAGCCGTGCTGGGGGCCTGTGTACATTATCATCGTTGCGTGCTGCTAATTTACCAGTCCTGCTTAGACCTCCAGGCAGCACTGCACATGTGCCAGAAGACAAATAGGACCCATATGCACAACCCACTGAGGTGCAGGCAAGTAGTCAATTCTTGGACCGCCAGCTCCAGCAGTATTTGCCCCACTTCCAACCCAGAATGCCCCTTGTTTATTTCCTTGTGCGAGAAGCTGTCAAAGTCAAAGATTCCTAGTTGGGCAAAGATGGCAGCAATAGCAGCAGTGCTTATTCATTATTGCAATACTGCGCGCACAACCCCTATTGGCAAGGAAGAAACTGCACACCAGTCAGTGAAATTAATTCTGTTATATGCCCTAAACCCAATGCAGGTAATGCTCTCATGGCTCTCATTGGTTGAGCATCTCAGGCTCACAGACTCCTCGAGACTGTTGCTAGGATTCATTTCCATATAAGATCAATTACCAACCTCTTGTTTTTATGCCTTGTACTTTTCTGTGGAGAGAGAAGGGCAATGTTTCCAAAAGTTAGTACATTCATTCTGTCCTGTGCTAGGCTCTACCCACCCTGCGTACTCATCTTGTGCTTGTCTCACTTCTACCCATGTCAGAACTCCCCCAGTCTGAACTTAACTCTGTTCAGCAACTTTCTTGGTGGAAAAACTACATATACATCTGTTTTACAAGAGGGTTATACGTTCAGTATAGGCCTATGCTATGTATTGAAAATACTGGAAACTTCCACTGCAAAAACACAATCTACCTCTCCCACCTGTGCAGCCGTGCAGACCCAGAGCATGCCAGGTTGTTTCTGCTTTCATAGCATTTGCATGCTGCAGGGTGCGCAGAAGGTAATGCTGCTTGATTCTTCTGCAAGAGCTGCCTACTGGCAAATGGTTGCGGGGATGGAGGATGTGACAGAAAGCATGTGTCTCCACAACAGCATAGTTACATTCAGTGCAGAGTGTGTATATATCTGTGTGTATATATCTCTGTGTATATATATGTGTGTATATATATCTGTGTGTGTATATATCTGTGTGAGTATATATCTGTGTGTGTATATATCTGTGTGTGTATATATCTGTGTGTGTGTATATCTGCGTGTGTGTATCTGTGTGAGCGTATCTGTGTGTGTGTATGTCTGAGTGTATATCTGTGTGTTTATATCTGTGTGTATATCTGTGTGTGTGTATATCTGTGCGTGTATATATCTGTGTGTGTGTATATCTGTGTGTGAATATCTGTGTGTGTATATATATCTGTGTACATATCTGTGTGTGTATATATATCTGTGTGCATATATCTGTGTGTGTGTATATCTGTGTGTGTATATATCTGTATAGGTATATCTCTGTGTGTGTATATCTGTGTGTATATATATGTGTGTATATATCTGTGTGTGTATATAAATGTGTGTATATCTGTGTGTGTATATATCTGTGTGTGTGTACATCTGTGTGTGTACATCTGTGTGTTTATATCTGTGTGTTTATATCCGTGTATGTATATATGATTGTGTACATCTGTGTGTGTATATCTGTGTGTGCTTATCTGTGTGTATATATATCTGTGTGGATATATGTGTGTGTGTATATCTCTGTGTGTATTTATCAGAGCGTGTATATCTGGAATACTGTGTCCAGTTCTGGGCTCCCCAGTACAAAAAAGACAGGGATCTCTTGGAAAGAGTCCAGCGGAGGGCCACAAAGATGGTGAAGGGCCTGGACCATCTTCCCTACGAGGAGAGACTTAGGGAACTGGGTCTGTTTAGCCTTGAGAAAAGAAGGCTGAGAGGGGACTTGATCCAGGTTTATAAATACCTGAGGTGTGGGAGCTATAGTGGCGAGGCTGGTCTCTTTTCAGTAGTGCGTGGGGACAGGACTAGGGGCAATGGGCTGAAACTCCAGCATAGGAAGTTCCGCACGAATGTGCGCAAGAACTTCTTTACGGTGAGGGTGACGGAGCACTGGAACAGGCTGCCCAGGGAGGTGGTGGAGTCTCCTTCTCTGGAGATATTCAAGACTCGCCTGGACGCCTACCTGTGCGACGTGGTGTAGGGAGCCTGCTTTGGCAGGGGGGTTGGACTCGATGATCTCTGGAGGTCCCTTCCAACCCCTATAATTCTGTGATTCTGTGATTCTGTAATTCTGTGATCTGTGTGTGTATATCTGCGTGTGTATATATCTGTGTGTGTGTATATCTGGGTGTGTACATCTGTGTGTGTATATCTGTGTCTGTAAATATCTGTGTGTGTGTATATGATTGTGTACATCTGTGTGTGTATATCTGTGTGTATATATATCTGCGTGTGTATACCTGTGTGTGTATATATCTGAGCGTGTATATCTGTGTGTGTAAATATCAGTGTGTATATATATCTGCGTGTGTATATCTGTGCGTGTATATATCTGAGCGTGTATATCTGTGTGTAAATATCTGTGTCTGTAAATATCTGTGTGTGTGTTTATCTGTGTGTGTGTTTATCTGTGTGTGAAAACCTGTGTGTGTGTATATCTCTGCGTGTATATATATGAGCGTGTATATCTGAGTGTTCGTATATCTGTGTGCGTATATCTGTGTGTATATATCTGTGTGTGTATGTCTGTGTGTGTGTATATCTGTGTGTGTACATCTGTGTGTGTACATCTGTGTGTGTATATCTGTGTGTGTACATCTGTGTGTGTACATCTGTGTGTGTATATCTGTGTGTGTACATCTGTGTGTGTATATCTGTGTTTGTATATCTTTGTGTGTGTATATATCGGTGTGTGTGTATATCAGTGTGTGTGTATATCTTGTGTATATATCTTTGTGTATATATCTGTGTGTGTATATCTGTGTGTGTATATATCTGTGTGTATATATCTCTGTGTGTATATATGCGTGTGTAAATATCTCTGTGTAAATATCTGTGTGTAAACATCTGTGTGTGTATATCTGTGAGTGTGTATATCTGTGTATGTATATCTGTGTGTGTATATCTGCGTGTGTATCTGTGAGTGTGTATATCTGTGTGTATAAATCTGTGTGTATGTACATTTGTGTGTGTATATATCTGTGTGTGTGTATATCTGTGTGTGTGTATCTGTTTGTGTGTATATCTGCGTGTAAATATCTGTGTGTGTGTATATCTGTGTGTGTGTATATCTGCGTGTGTGTATATCTGCGTGTGTATATCTGTGTGTGTATACCTGCGTGTGTATATCTGCGTGTATATATCTGTGTGTGTGTATATCTGTGTGTGTGTATATCCGTGTGTGTATATCCGTGTGTGTATATATCTGTGTGTTTGTGTATCTGTGTGTGTATATCTGCGTGTGTGTATATCTGAGTGTATATAATTGTGTGTGTTTATACCGTTTTGTGTGTATATCTGTGTGTGTATACCATTGTATGTGTATATCCGTGTGTGTGTATATCTGTTTATGTATGTCTGCGTATGTATATCTGCTTTTGTATATATCTTTGTGTTTATATCTGTATGTGTTTCTCTGTGTGTTTATCCGTGTGTGTGCATATCTGTGTGTGTAAATCTGTGTGTGTATATCTGTGTGTGTATATGTCTCTGTGTGTATGTTTGTGTGTGTATATTTGTATATCTGTGTGTGTGTATATCTGTGTGTGTGTATATTGTGGAGAGTGTTTATGCAGAGTGGCTTCATGAGAAAGGACAGGATGAGATTCCATTAGTTAAATTGTAAGAGAAGGTATGTGACTAGTGGCAACAATGAGGAGATATCAGGATGTGAAAGACAGGATATGTAGCTAAAGACAGAATATGTAGCGAGAAACAAGGACGGTCTAAAGGGAAAAACAAGATGTGTAGCAATGTGAAGGCAAAGCTATGAAGAAAAGTAACCATAAGACTAACCATAAAGGTCAAATGAAGTAATGTATAACCCACCAATCTTGAGCTTTACTTTTGCAATATGTATGAGCTTATTACTGACTGTATAAACAAGATGCTGTTACACCTAATAAACTGAGACCTGCTGACCATGATATATGAGGCACGTCTCCCACGGTCTTTTCCAACAAATGGTGCCCGAACAGGGACAATCTTCTTCCGCTAAGTAAGAAGAAGACGGAATCCTTGCCAGGGAAAAAGGAAGTTGCCACGGTTGGGACTGCGTTGGGTTCGGGTCCTTAAGCAGCGAGGACGACGAAAGAGCCGAATTAAAGCTCCGCGTCTCGAGCGACCACGACAGGTGGGCTCGACCGATACGTGCTGCCGAAGCCTGGAAGGCTGCAACGGTACCGACGTGAGTAAATATGGACAGGCAAGCAGCATATAATTTGTTCTCCGCTTTTCTAAGTAGGAGACACTTTAAAGGTATAGACATAGGAAAGGAACTCCCCAAGTTATTAGCGTACGGATATACTAAAGGGTTATTTCAGAATCCGCTTTTGGTGCATGATCTTACTGAGCAGGGAATGATAGAAGGGGAGAAAAAGGCTAAAAAATGCGGAAAGTGGTGGCGTGTGTTTATGTGTGTATGGATGAGTGTGTGGATAAGCATGTGGATGAGTCTGGTTTATAATGAGTTGTTGCGATATCAGGCAGAAAAGAAAGCGACAGAGCAAGCTAGTGTTGTGCAGGGGAGGAATAAGAATTATAGTGAGTGGTCAGATTGCCCGATGCCCCCTGCTGTGTCCACCGTAAATTTGCCGTTGGCTGCCGAGCCTGCATTGCCAGTGGCCCCGGAGCCGAGTGCCCCGTCTCCGCCTCTCGGCACGTCTGTGTCGGACGAGCCGCCTGCATCCACCATGGCGCTACAGCCGGCCCCCTCGACCCCCCTTAGCAATGAGCCGCTCCCTGGGGCAGGGACTGACCTAGCGGAGGCCGTCGCGCGGGAGCGGAGGGGGGGCTGGGCTGCGCTGGCGTGGGCTTGTTTAGAGGCAGGGGACGATGAGGTGTTGGAAGCTGTGCAACAGATGGCATTTCCGGTGGTGTATGCACCTAATCCTGCAGGCGGGATACAGGCTGCTATCACTGCTTTAGACTGGAAATTGTTGTCACAATTGCGGTCTACGGTCAGTCAGTTTGGAGTAAAAAGCGAGTCAGCGAGACAGATGTTGGATTATATCTGGAGTACTCAAGTTTTGTTGCCATCAGATTGTCGGGCTATAGCTAGGCTGTTTAATGCTTATTGGGAAGAGATGTGCCAACAGAGTACGGCGATAGTTAGGCAGCCGGGAGATCCCTTGTATAATGTAACTGTTGAAGAACTTTTAGGGGTGGGTCCTTTCATCCGGATGGGGGCCCAGGCTTTATTAGGGCCAGTTAAATGTAGGGAGTCAATGTATCTGGCCAGACAGGTTATGGATAAGACCAAGGCACCAGGTGGGCTGCCGTCTTATATGGGAATCCAGCAGGGAAGAAATGAGGATTTTGGAGCGTTTATAGATAAGGTAGCTGGAGCCATAGAGAAGGCTGGAGTACCAGAATACATGAGAGAAATAATGCTGAAACAGTGTGCACTTCAAAACTGTAACGCTACAGCTCGTGGCATTCTAAATACATTGAGGAGTAATTGGACAATAGAGGAGGTGTTAGACAGGTTATCGAGTGTGCCCACAGGGGTTCAGGCTTTCATAGTTAAGGCTATTAAGGAGGTAGGGGCAGGATTAAAGGCACAGGCTGAGGCTTCTCAGAATCAAGTGTTAGCTGCCCTTGCAGCCCTCCAAGCTGCAGTTTCTATAAGCCCCCGCTCGCAGAACAGCTCCCGCATGAAGTGCTACCGTTGTGGAAATACCGGACACATCCGTCGCGACTGTCAAGCCGCCGGTGTATGGTGCCAGAACTGCCGCTCGGACAACCACAACACCGTCAGCTGCCGACGCTGGTCGAGAAACCTCCAGCCCAGCGCAAGAAAGAACAGAGGCCGCGCTCGGACACAAGCAGCCGTTACCAGCCAGCTGCCGCCTTCCGCCCCGCCCACGTCACTCGTCGGGACGCTGCCTCTCTCTGCCGCGGCTATGACTCCTGCATCTGCGTCTCTGCAGCCCGCGTGTAACGTGGTTAAAGACACGGACGGATCAAAAACTGTGTTACGAATGATCCTCTCTCCTATGCAATACACTGTGTTTATGACTGAATACCAGCTACATAATTTGACTGATATCCCCCTTGCTACTAATGCTTTACGTTCACATGTTCCAATACCCAATGCTGTTACTGTATTTACAGGTGGCTCCAGCAAGGCGCACCAAGCAGAGGTTCTCTGGCGTGCAACTGCTACACGATGGCAGTCAGATGTACATGTTGTTGATGGATCACCTCAAGTTGCAGAACTCACTGCAGTAGTTCGAGCTTTTCAAAATTTTTCAGAACAGAAGCTTAATATAATAACTGACTCTTTGTATGTAGCAGGTATCATTCAACAGATCCAAGAATCCTTTCTTAAGGAAGTTAATAACTTGGTTTTGTTTGTACAGCTCAAGCAAGTTTTGCATTATGACACTCAATCGCATACTACATTGCCTTGTCCTTTAACTGAGGGCAACCATAAGGCTGATCAAGCCACAGTCACTTTTGCTGCCCCTCAATTATTTGAGCAAGCACAACTCTCGCATCAAATTTTCCATCATAACAGGAGAGCCTTACAAAAACAATTCCAACTGACAGTGGATCAGGACCGTAACATTACTCTAACATGCCCAGACTGCCAGGTGGTTGCCCCTTTGCCTCAAATTGGGACAAAACCACGTAACACAGCACCTCTTCAACTGTGGCAGACAGATGTCACTCACATTCCTGAATTTGGCTGTCTAAAATATGCACATGTAACGATAGATACTCACTCTTCTTACATATTTGCCACAGCACATACAAGTGAAAACAGTCACGATGCCCGTAAACACTGGTTATCAGCTTATGCTGCTATAGGAATCCCACATATTACAAAAACAGATAATGGGCCTGCGTATACCTCTAAGGCCACTCAAACTTTCCTCCAAGATGGGGCTGTTGAACATACTACAGCCATTGCTCGTTCTCCCACTGGACAAGCTATCACTGAGCACGTTTATCAAACATTGAAATCCATTCTTGTTATTATTAAACAAAAAAGTGGGAATATGGGAGACACACTACAAGAAATATTATGCAAGGTTTTGCTTGTTTTGCTTGTGCTGAATTTTTTGAATCATGTTCGTACGGATACAGCTTATGTGGATCGTTCTTTTGAAGCTTCCCCAGTGCTCAAGGAACAGCCTATGGTTAATGTTTGGAATATGGCCGCAGGACTTTGGGACTGTCCCCTACCACTGACAACTTGGAGTTGTGAATATGCTCATATGCAGTCTCAAGAATTAGAGAGTTTAAGGCATTAGCTAGGATGTGTGCTTCTTCTATTTTTAGTAATAGTTCAAATGTGTATTAAACAGGATTAATTAGCTTTTCTTAATTTGCAAGGACAAAACCTGGAAAGGAATCCCAGGCAAAGGGATGGCCCTGTATCGTAAAATGGTTACCTCTCTTACATCCAACTAATTGGGATTTTAAAATATAACCACGCATCATTTGAGACAAAGGCACACGCTAATAGAATTAAATTTGATACTTGGTTTCCAAGCAGGTGTTCCACTTGGGCTCTATATCACGCACTGGCCACGCGGATATGGTGTACAACTGGAAGAAATCCTTCAGACCCTGAATGCAGGAGAGAATCTGTGGTGGGTGAGAGAGGAAAGGTGCACTTTGAAGCAGGGGACGCCCTGCTGGCACCACCTGTCGCATTCACCACAAACAGTTTCTCAAGGGTTGATAAGTAATAATGCCCCTAGTGATATTCTAGTACATTTGTCCTCTAAAGTTGGTTCTATTTGATATGTTACTTTGTAAATTGCATGATCATTAATCAATTATTAGCCCAGCTAGCTCAGTCGGTAGAGCATGGTTATGAGCATCCTAAAAGTATTTATTGCACAAATCTTAGTGGTCATTAAAATTCAATATATCAGAGTATATGAAAATTGAAGACTTTTTTAACTGGTTACAGATTAACACAATGGGACCCTCACGGATTTATTTCCAGGTTGCAGAAACTTAGGTTACAGTACAAACATGTTTGTTCTTTTTAGTAGGTTTAACAGTAATGTTGTTATGTTGTATTTACTAATGAGAATGATCGACTCAAAATACAATGCCTTCTTAGTTGCCCAAAAAGAAAACGGGGGAAGTGTGGAGAGGGTCTGTGTAAGTGTGGAGAGTGTTTGTGCAGAGTGGCTTTGTGAGAAAGGACATGATGAGATTCCATTAGTTAAATTGTAAGAGAAGGTATGTGGCTAGTGGCAACAATGAGGAGATATCAGGATGTGAAAGACAGGATATGTAGCTAAGGACAAAATATGTAGCGAGAAACAAGGACGGTCTAAAGGGAAAAACAAGATGTGTAGCAATGTGTAGGCATAGCTATGAAGAAAAGTAACCATAAGACTAACTATAAAGGTCAAATGAAGTAATGTATAACCCACCAATCTTGAGCTTTACTTTTGCAATATGTATGAGCTTATTACTGACTGTATAAACAAGATGCTGTTACACCTAATAAACCGAGGCCTGCTGACCATGATATATGAGGCACGTCTCCCGCGGTCATTTCCAACACAACTGGATCTCTTGCAGCCTGCTGCCTGCTGCTCACAAACGCAGGGAACTTCACCACGCTGATTCTAAAGAGAGAGAGGAAGAAACGGTGGTGGGAAGGGGCACCCATGGTTTGCAGAGATGCTCCAGATTGTGCCAGAGATGGAATATCAGAGTGCTGGGACATCATTTATCACTAAGGAAAACACTTGGAAGCATGTTCAATCTGCATAACTGTAATTCCTGGGCACAGTTAGCTTTCCTATGGCTCAGCTGGAGGAGGCGGGTGCTCTCAGACACCTGCTCTGGGGGTTCAGCTGAGACACTGGGACACAATGCTGGGATCATTCTGATGGAAACTATGTCTTCAGACACCATGGTTCAGTCCATCCAAAATTATCATGCAGAGCCTTAGCTCTTGAACAGCACTTCTTCCCCACCCTTCACTACTCCAAGCAGCTCCAACAAACTTCTCAGAAGAAACCCAGGGCAGCAGAGACCTGGAAGACCATAACCAAGTGCAGCCTGCACTTGGGAGGGCAGTGCCCACTCCTTGCTTCCACCCTGCTCCAGCACGTTAAGGAGTCTGAGCCTCACTGTCCTTTTACAGCTGAAGATTCTCAGCACCTAATGCCGACATTTCTCACTAAGATACACCCAAGGCATTGAATGCTCTTCTCACTACCTCCTCCCAGTCCTCCCCTAGGAACAGAAACCACTAAGATTCTACAGCAAACGCATCTACACTGCAAGAGCACACTGAACCACCTGCAACAGGGAAACATGGTTTTGTAGAGTGGCTTTGAAAACACACCTTTAGACAGCTGTCTCCCCGTAGCCAAAAGGAAACCAAGCAGGAAAAGAAGAGTCCAGCCTGAAACACGCCCATGCTACTAGCCCAGGTTTTCCACGGTGAATGCAGAATCCATCCTGTTCTTGAGGTAACAAATGACCAGTGGGTCTCCCCTTGCTCCACCCCTTCTCCTTCAAAGAGAGAAAAAGAAAGAGAAAACAAGTAGAAGAAACCCAGGCGTACCTTTCCACACACAGAGCAGAAATTGGAACAGCAGCTGTCTCCTTCCTGAGACATGGTGGGGGGCATCCCAGAGGAAGCCCAGGTTCTTTGCTTCTCTCCACAGGGACTTCAAGCACTCCTGGCAAGAGCTGGTTTTGTTCCTTCTTCAACTGCTTCCATCACCAAAATCTCCTTTTGAAAAAGAACCCTAAAGAAAGAATCAGCAAATGAAAAATAATGAGCAAGAACCACTTTCCCAGCTTTCTTCTGACACGCAATTTAGACTCTCGACTAGGGCAAGGTCTTAAAATCAGCTGCTTACAAGAGCTGTCCCCACATATATCCAGCTTCTGTACAGCTGCCATTATTTTGGACAGCCAGTGTAATCACAGAACCATAGAACGGCCCGGGTCGGAGGGGACCTCAAGGATCATGAAGATCAATCACCTCCCTGTCCCTGCTGGCCATCCCCTCTTCTGATGCAGCCCGGGATACCATTTGCTCTCTGAGCTGCAAGAGCACGCTGATGGCTCACGTTCTCTTCTTCATCCACCAGGACCCCCAGGTCCTTCTCTGCGGGGCTTCTCTTAAGGACCGCTCCTCCCAGTCTGTAGGGATGCCTGGGATTCCTCCAGCCCAAGTGCAAAACCTTGCACTTTGCTGTGATGAACCTCATTAGATTCACCTAGGCCAACCCCTCGGGCGAGGTCCCTCTGAATGGCATCCCTTCCTTCCGCTGTGTCAGCCGCACCCTCAGCAAACAGCAGAGGGCGCACTCAATTGCATCACTGGTGTCACTGATAACGATGTAAAAAAGCACTGGTCCCAAGACAGACTCCTGGATGACACCACTTGTTATCGGCCTCCACCTGGACACAGAACCATGAATCACCACCCTCTGTCTGTGTCCTTTCAACCAATACCTTCTCCACCAGGTCCACCTGTCAAATCCACGTCCCTCCAATTTAGAGAGAAGGATGTGGTGAAGGGCCATGTCAAAGATCTTGCTCAAGTCCAGGTAAATGACATCTGTTTCCTTCCTTTTGTCCACAAATGCCGCCACTCCATCACAGAAGGCCGCCAGACTGGTTAGGCATGGCCTTCCCCTGGGAAAGCCACGCTGGCTGTCTTTGATCACGTGCTCATTCCTGATGTGATCAAGCATGTCTTTGAGGTGGATCTGTTCTTCACCATCTTCATAGCAGTCATACATTTGAATCAAATCATTGGTGTTGCTCTCACGAAGAAAACCTCTTTGTCTTCTACTCCTGCTGCAGCTGCAATGGCTGCACCAGCAGGACTCACGTGTCTGACAAACCTCCAGCTCTGGCCTAGCCATGCACAGCAGCAGTCCGTCCCCCTCCCAGCTCACTCACCACTGTGCTGCTGTGCCACAAATTCATGGCAGCAGCGAGAGCAGGCAGCACCCATCACCCTCCTCCAACTCTCACTGCCAGCTGGGATGAGGACTGACGCAGCATGCCCACCCCAGCCCGGCTTTTCTGCTGAGATACCTCCCAGCAACCACCCAGCACCAAACCCAGCTCACCTCTTAGTTCCGCTCAGCCTAAGCTGCGCCCAGCTCACGTGCACACACAGCAGTGCTTCTGACAGGCTCTCACAGGGTGGTCTTTACCAAGGGGGTCCAAAGCTCTGTCTCCACGTGCAGCACGCTTGTGAGAGCAACAGCTCTGCTCACCAGCTGTGGCACAAATGATCCCACACCAGCAATGACTGCAACCTTAAGCAAAGGGAGAGGCCGCCTCCTAGATCCAAAGTTTAAGAAACCAACACCCAAGAGGTGTCATCTGAGGTCAAATATCAGAGAAATTAAGATGACGCTTCTGCATCCAGCTTGGATCACTCCCTCACTCAGGCACACCACGATCAGATCAAGGAGATGCTGCCTCTGGGCTGCCTTCAGCTTAGAGACCATAAGGATTTGGGCTTCCAAACACTCAGCAAGCATTTGGATGAGCCAGCTTCCTGCTGGGGAGCCCTCTGCATCACTGCTGCCCGACACAAAAGCTGCCTCCTTGGTTCCCAGCCTTACCTTCTCATGCCGTTCATCCTGCTCTGCAGCTCCTGCTCTGAATAGTCTTCTTATGTTCCCACGGGACAGGTAGAAAATGAAGACACGGCCCCTGCCACCAAGGTCAGCTCTGCAGCACACATGACCTGAGGAGCACTTGGCTACTCATGCAAACTGCGCAGTGCAAGGAAGATTGTTGCCTGTTGCGCTTCTTCTTCTCCTGGCTCAGAAAGTAGCTTTCCTACCTAGTAAATGGGAAAAGAATAGTAATAATTAAAAAAAAAGAAAACAAAAGCCTGACACAAAGCAGACGTGATTGTTACTGTGGAATTCAGGAGGGCGAGAGATTTGCCCTCTATATGAAGAAGCTGACTGCAAAGGACTAAGAACAGCCATGATCACATGGAGAACTTGCGGGTAAAACCAGGGACTGAACCAATCATGGGCTTCTGGAGGTGAGGGTCTGCTCTGAGCTCCATCCCGACCACACGAAACCCAGCAGAGGAGGCAGGAAAGCAGCACGGCTGAACCTGCTGGTCGCAGGGAGCAACAAGAAGGAAATGGAGAATCAGCGGAAACGGAGACATGCAGCCTGGTCGCTGTGGTGGCCTTCTACAGTGAAGTGACAGCATCAGTAGGGAAAGGAAAAGCAACTGACATCCCTCAGCCAGACTTTGCAAGGCCTTCAGTGTTGAGCGAGTTTCCTGACAGCACTCAACGTGAACAAATCTACCACTGAGCAACACCGTGAGCCCCCACGCACCTCAGCAGAGGTCAACCTGCACCCCAGCCTTCCGCCTTTCCAGGTGCACACACACACGTGCACCACTCTGCCCCTTCTGCACGCCCACGTGCACGCACCGCACCTTGTGCCCTCCTTCGCATTCACAGACGTGTGCAAACCACCCCTGGGAACACGTACGTGCCAACACCTACCAGAGAACATCCCTTTGTGTGCACCTGTGCGCAACCCAACTCCTCAGCACACCCCTGTGCAAGCGCACATTTGTGCCACCACGTCCACGCACTATCCATGTGCTCACACACTGACACAACCACATCCCTTAGTGCAGCCCTGTGCGCACACACACAGACACACGTGGAACCCCTTCCTTTCACTCCCAAAGTGCACGCACACACCGGTACAACAATGTCCTTGCGCAGCTCCAACCCTCTGCACACCCCTGTGCACACACATACATGTGCATGCTCGTCCTTGCACGCATACCCACTGACATGCACAGACCTGAGCAACCCCACTGGTTTGTACACTCATGAACACAAACGTGTGCAACAGCACCCGTGCACAAATCCACACACACACAAACTGGTGGAACCCCACTGCTCTTACCAAGGAGGGGAGTGCAGGGGAGCAGCCAGAAGCTGTTTGCATTCCCTGCTGTCTGCTGGGCAGGTTTGTTGGTGATGCTTGGGTTGCTTTGCTTTCCCTTGGGAGGTGGGAAGGAGCTTTGGGTTGGAGGCACATCCCGTGCCAGAGCATCCCGATGGCACGCGTGGGATCAGCAGGTCTGTCAGAGAAGTGGGTGAGGTTGCACGCCAAGCTGCAGCAGAGGAAGGGGAGGAGGTCCCAGCACAGCTCTGCACCACGCTCTGCCACGCTGGGCAGCTTGTTCCTGGCTCAGCAGTGCCATCAGACAAGAAGCAGGGAAGGAAATCAAGGATGGGGGGTACCATCAAACACCAAGTCCATGCATGCCTGTGCAAGACAAACAGACCCAGAGCTTGAGGGTTGTTTCTGCTTTTGTAGCATTTGTGTGCTGTAGCTGAGCAAAAGGTTCTGCTGCTTGATTCTTCTTCTGCAACAGCCGCCTACTGGTAAATGGCTGCGGGGATGGAGGATGTGACAGAAAGCATTTGTCTGCACGACACTGTAGTTACACTTGGTCTAGAGAGTGAGAGAGGCAGGCAGCACTGCCTGATGTTGGTCAGGGTGAGCTCCTTCTTCCGCAGTGTGATGATGGCAGGGCTGCAGACGATCTGCAGGGGCAGCTCAGAGGTGGGAGCTGGGAATGGACACGGCAGGAGGACAGAGGTGTGAGGGAGCAGCCAAGGCAGCGAAGAGCATCAAAAGGCCCTGAAAAGCATCACAAAGCCACAGCCAGGAGGCATGGGGTTTGCATGAGCAGCATCCAGGATGCCAGAGACTATTTGCTCCCCTAAAAAATGGTAACAGAGCTCTCGCTGCAGGCATCACAAAACCAGGCAAAATAGGAACACACCCAGAGCTCTGCTGCACGCACCCCACAGTCAGAGCATTGCAAGCTGAGCTGCCTTGCTGTTTCTTGCATTCATCATGGTCCCTGTGAATGAAGACTTGGAACACAGTCAAGGCGTTGATTGAGCACCAGAGTGCCTTTATTCAATCGAAGAAAGGAGGACGGGAGAGGTACGGGGAAAGATGGGATTCATCCTCTGTTGTTGAGGAGAGAGTGGCTCAGAGCTCGTGTTGCTGCCTGGTGCCTGGGACTGCAGGCCTGACTCCAGGTTCCCATCCAAGGGCTCGGCTTCTCCTCGGTGACACTGACTTGGTCCTGCTTGGAGGTGACGCCGTCGGGGCACTCGGGCTGTGTTTGGGCTGGGCTGCACTGCAAAGGCACCGCACAGGTCGCCCATAGAGAATTTCATATGGGCTTCATCCTTCCTTGGTTGGGGTTTAGTTGGAATTCTCACAAGTGTCAGAGGCAGTGCCTGCAGCCATGGAATCCCAGCGCCGTTGCCAAGTTTTAGTATTTGCAGCTTAGATAAATGGCTCCTCTTTTCCACCTGGCCAGTTGACTGTAGCCTGTAAGGTGTATGCAACTGCCAATTGATTCCCAATAAAGTACTGACTTGTTGAACCACTTTAGCAATAAAATGGGGGCCTCAATCTGAAGAGATTGTTCCTGGCACCCAGATCCTTGGAATTATTTCTTGTCACAAAACTTTTGTTACTTCCCTGGCCTGGTTAGTCCGGCACGGGTATGCCTCAGGCCATCCTGAAAAGGTATCTGCTAAAACTAACATGTATCTGTACCCCCCTATTCTTGAGAGCTCTGAGAAATCTACCTGCCATTATTGTCCTGGATAATTTCTCTCCCTGTTTGCCCCAACTGAACTTTGTGGCCTGTGTTAGGATTATTTGGTAAACAAACTTCACATTGCTGGGTCACTTGCCTAATGGCAGTATACCAATTTCGGGTGACCACTCGTTGAACAAGATATTTATATAATGCTTCTGCTCCCCAGTGAGTGTTCCTGTGTTCAGTCACCACAGCCCATCATATGGCTGCTGGAATCATTCTTTTCCCTTGTGCTGGAAAGCTCCATCCTTCCTCTTTTACCTGCCCTTCCTGATAATTATTTATCGAGTTCCAATACTCTTTTGAGTGCTTTGGCTCACCATCCACCTGCATGTTACCATCTGGAATCAAGGAAACCTCCACCACCTCACCCTCTGCCGCTCGCTTTGCTTTCTGTCAGCCAGCACATTTCCCATTCCTTCAGCACTGTCTCCCCTTTGCTGGCATCAACAGTGCATTTTAGCAACCTTCTCCAGCTGTTGGACTGCCTCCAGGAGTCTGGCTATTTCTTCAGCGTGTTTAAGACCTTTCCCTTGGCTTGACAACAGTCCTCTTTCTTTCCATATTGCTGATATGGGTGCATGAACAGCACTAAGGCATATTTTGAATCAGTCCATATCTTTATCTTCCCATGTCGAACAAAGCTGCTCCCATCTGTGTACCAGGCGTCTTCCGCATCCTCCAGTGGTTCTTCTTTCAAGTCTCTGCGACTGGAATAGACTGCTTCCATAGTCTCTAAACAGTCGTGAGACACAGGTTCTCCTGTAATTGCACTAAGAAAAGCAGCTGGATTTACAATATTTGTTACTGTTATTTCTCCATCATCTTGCTCCACTAGAATGGCCTGATACTTCAAAAATCTCTGAGGGGAAAGCCAGTGTCCCCCTTTCACCTCCAGCACTGTAGAGAACATGTGGGATACCAGTGCAGTTCTCTTCTGCCCCATTGTCCTAATGCTGGGGCCTTCATTAACTCCTCTTTCAACTGCTTTCAACCGGGTCGCAGTCCAGGCTGGTGGCTGTTGTTTCGGGCAGGCTCACGTCAGCCCCTTCAGCAGAACTAGGAGAAATGACTGGCTGAACAATGATGACCTCTTTCTCTCTGTCGCTGCTGTCACTCAGAAGGCTTTCATTTGAATTGCAGCCTTACTCCACATCCCCCTCCAAGATGCTCGGCTTCTCCTCACTGATGCTGACCTGAGCCTGCATGGTGGTGCTGCTGTCGGGGCACTCGGACTGTGCTTGGGCTGGGCTGTCCTGGGACCCCTGCACTGGGTCCCAATCCAGGCTGGTGCCGGTGCTGTCTGGCAGGCTCAGGTCAGCAGCTTCAGGAGGGATGGGATGAACAAGGGCTTGTACAAGGATGACATTCTTCTCTACATTGATGCTGCCATAAGGAAGGCTATCGATTGAAATGCAGCATCCTGTGCTTCCTAGCAGCTCTGTGTTGATGGAAGCACAGGATGCGCTGTCGTCCCATGCCCGGCGTCTTCGGGGCACACATGGGCTCGGGTCACCTAGGAAGGAGTAGATGCACAGCGGTTAGTGTCAAACGTTCACAAGATGAATCATGCTTTAAAGAGGATCTTGACATTTGGCTATGTAGTGGTGGTGGGCAGAAGCAAATAGGCTTCTAGCAACAGTGTCACTGTCTTGACAGTGATCCTCGTGGAGGTGCAGCTCTTGTGTTGACAAGAGACTCATTTGGGAAAGACAGGGGTGAACCAAAGATGTCAGGCACGGGCTCGAACGCCAGAAGGAGGTACAAGCCCACTGAAAGCATGAAACCTACCTGTGCTGCTGACAAGCAGTGTTTTGAAAGCTGCATTTGCACCCTTACCTGCCAGGACCAACACTTCTGCTTCTGAGGGCTCCCTGGCACTGCTCTGCAGTTGGCGTTCGGCTGCAGGGGATGGTTTGCCCAGGCAGAAGCAGGAACGCCAACTGCCAGCTGGTGCCTGCTTCCTCTTGCTGGGCACTCTTGGTCTGGAGAGAGAAAACAGAGCATGCTGCCAGTCGTGGTGCAGGGTGAGGGAAGAGCTGCTCCGAGCCCTTGACGACAGTTGCCCATTCCTGGCAAACCCACCCGACTAATGATGGTAGGGGCTGGAAAGGGAAGTCCTCTTTACCTTTCAGATGGAAAATCAAGGACTGTGTGGAAGATCCTCATTACAGCTGCGGGGCCTTCCTCCACCTCAGTGTTGCTGCTCCGTGTCGCAGCAGGAGAGCTGCTCTGGCCTCTCCTCTCTGCCAGAGCCTCCTGCAGCGTGAGCAGCTTTGCAGATGGAGGAGACACCCACACAGACTTGGGCCCAGCAAGAGAACTGTGCCCTGCAAGGGGAAACCACAGGTAAGAGGGAGGATCAGAAAGCAGCAGCACAGACATCCCAGTTCTGCATTTCTCTCAGACTTGCTTATCAGAGCCACTGGAAGAAGAGGGGCTCAAAACATCTGAATGGCAGTGACGGTTTTCTCCATGTAAATTATGGGTTTGGACACTCTCAGAATCCAGGAACAGGGCACCATATTCTAATCTAAACCCAGAAGCCTGCTGTCTCCTCAACAGTAAGAGCATTTTCAAAGGTCTTGGAGAAGGCCTGGATTGGATCAAGGTGTCAGATCAACATCAAGCTAATGGAGGAAGACGCTCACCTGCTCCCTCTCCCACGGCTGGTGTGGATGTGGAGGGGAAGAGGACGTCTGTGTGGGTGATGAGGAACTCCACCACATCTGACTGCATCTGCAGCTCCTTGCATGCAGCTTCTCCATAGGTGGAGGCAGACTGGCTCTGCGGGGATCTGAAGAAAAGGCAGATCTTACAAGTCATTTCCCCAAGATCGTTTCCCCAAGTCTGAATTTCTGTAGCCAAAAACTGACAAGTTGGGCTCTGGAGACTTCCGCAGTGGGCAATCAGCGATGCCACTGACGAAATTCTCCTGGATAAGCAGGGACACAGCAGTCCCAGCTAAACAAGTGACTAGAAACTGTCATCTGGAAATTGTGCCCCTGGCGTTGGGCAGGAGCAGAAGTAAGCATCGTGGTGAAACGGAAAAAGAAGTTTACCTTAAGAGGTTTGGAGCCCACACTATCGCTAAGTTCTGAGCATGCATGTTGGTCACGGAGCAGTTCCCAGCCAGAGACGCCAAGTGTTTCATTAAGTACTCCAGCGTCCTGGAAAACAAGAGGGGCAGATGTTCAGCACCAAAAAGCAAGCCGTGCTGCAGTGCACAAAACAAACCTCACTTCACGCTGGTTGTTGTCATTGCTACTGTCCCCGAATAGGAAGTAGGTAAAACTTAACTAAGTGCCACCACGCTGCAGCACCAAGCCCCAGCACAGCACAGCCGCAGCCATCGGCTGCACCAACCATGCCCCCATGCCAAGGAACCGACCCAGTCAACCGACCCGACGCAGCCTTCAGCCGCTTCAGCGTGCACAGGCATGATGCTGCCAGCGTGAGGCAACACCTGGAATCGCATCATGGCCCTCTGAAAGGCAGCAGGGCTGAGCTCAGCAGACCGAGTGCAGCACTGACCTGTAGTGAGGAGCGGGCAGCTGCTGGATGGTGTCCTGCATTCTGAGCAGCCGCTCCTCCTCTGTAGCTGAGCAAACAGCGTCCTGGAAAAAGGCAGGAAGGGATTCAGACACCAGGCGGGAATAGCAAAGGGAAGGGAATTCTCGCAAGCATCGTGAATGGTTTAAGTAGGCACCTCCTGGCACCACCAGAAGTGGCATCAGCCAGAGGCAGGAGGTGGCAAAGACATGCCTCATGGGGCTAACAGAAAGAAGACCTCGGAGCTGGGGCACTGCTGCAACCATCAGCCAGGACACCCAGGGAAGAGGTACGTGTCATTTCCAAGACATTGCCCTGAGCTTACCGAGAACTTGCCATACAGCTGCTCGGTCAGCAGAGGGTTTGGGAGCTCCCTGAAGTACATCTTGCACAGGGAGCTCACGCTGTGAATGTCTCGGACGCTGAGCTCGGGAACCTGCTCCGACTCGAATTCATGGCTGCAGAGAAGGACACAGGATTGAGCAGAGGGCTTTGAGAAAGAGGAAAGCAAGTCCAAAGCCACAACAAATACAGTCAAGAAAAGGAAGGGGTTCCTCTGAACGCCCGCAGCATGGCACGTGCCCCTGCTGACAGCTGTGTCAGTCGCAGCACTCTTACCGTAGTCGCTGGATCCTGGACGCCACGCCAGACAGGCGGTAGATCCCCTGCACCACGCCATGCTGCTCGATGAACTCAGCGCAGCTCTGCAGGACCTGGGGGACTACAGAACAAGAGCCAGCGGTTAGCTTAGCTTCTGACTCAAGTCCTGGGTCAGGCCCTGCTCTTCTCACATCCCACCCAGTAAGCCCAGCCGGGCTACCACTTGCTTCCTCCTTAGAGGAGAAAGCTGGCAGAGACAGCTGTGAGGAAGCTGCACAGAGACGTGTTCTTGGCTTTCCAGAAATGCCACCACCTAGCAACAGCCTGGAGAAAGTAATTCTGGCAAAATCACAGACACTGCAAGTCCCATCACAGCTCCCTGGGGAATGGAGGAATCCAATCTCACGACCAGAAGAGCTAGGAAAAGGCTGCAGGATGCTCTCTTTGGCCAGAAGGCTTCCTACGTTTTCAGACTGAAACAATTGTTGGATATGATCTCCCTTTCATCTTTAGATGCCCAGCGGAGGGAGATCTCAGCAATGGGCTGTTCCTTACCATCACGGCCAGAGCGGAGAAGGTGCTCCCCCAGGTCACACCCAAACACCCCTTCCTTCGCCGGCTCCGGCTGCTCCAATCTCCTGGGGCGAGCCTTCACCACCGAACGAAGGAAGGTGCTGAGCTTGCCCCGTTTCTTCGGCACTGCAAAGAAACAAAACAAAGAAACCAGTTCATTTCAGGCTTGGCTCAGTTGGACGAGGCTGAGCTTAACGCCTTCGACCGAGCACGGAACATCGGGAAGAACATTCCCAACAAGGACACGCAAGAACGGATTTTTCCCGTCCCTGCACGTGCCCAAGGCCAGGTCGGAAGGGGCCCCGGACAGCCTGCTCTCGACTCCTGCTAAATGCGCAGGCTGGGCACCCAGACTGAGGCAGGGGCCTTGGAGCCTGAGGATGATCCTTTAGGCACCTTCCAATCCCAAGCCATTCCAGGAGGATTCTGTGACTTCCCCAAGCCCAACAATAAACACAGTGGGATTGGGACAGATCTCTGCGTGTTCCCATGGACCTTAATGCAGTCCTGTTGCTAAGCTTGCTCAACGCGGGCATTAACGAACGCCCTGAAAGCCACGCTCTGACCCCATTTTACTAACCCGCATTGTCAAATGTAACATGTGTACCTGGCTTTGGCAATGAATTGATGAGGGACTCGGGAACTTTTCCACTGATGAGCTCCACGCACTCACCAGGGAAAAACCCAACCTGTAACAAGAACAAAAAGAGAGGAGGGCATTAGCCTGAGCCCAGAGCCAAAGGGAATGTCCCCTGACAGTGACACAGGGCAACCGTTTGCATCCGGAAGCCATCCTGTGCAGGCAGAGCAGCTCCAAGCTGATATTCCTGACTCTACTGAAGTTGGGCTCTCTAGTCGAAAGCGTGTGCCTACCTGAAAGCCAAGCTTGCCTCTCCACCAGGGGCTCAGCTCCTTTGGCGGCATAGAAATAATGCACACCAAGTCTCCCACCTGCAAGAGATTGAAACGTCAATCCCAGCTTCAGCACAGCTGGCAGGAAAGCACAGCTCAAATAACTGCCTTCTTCTGCGCCACAGAATATCCTAAAGCTAGACAGCAATTGCACCAATGCAGCCCCAAGGCATTTTCCCTTCTAAAACTGAACTTGGAGGTACAAGAGTCACACAACATACACAGTACTGCTGTGCAGTAGGAAACAGGTCTCAAAATCAGCTGGCTCTCTGCCAAAGGCTATGCAAGAGCTCCACTTTAACCACGGGCATCAGTTAGCAGGGCTTCCTGAACACATCTGCACACTTCACACACCCGTCTGCTGTTGCTCAGAGACCAGGCTCCCATACTGGGCAGGATCTGCTTGATTACAAGGTTCAAATGCCCAATCCAACCATACTGGAGAGATGGCTGAACTCCTCCTGACCCAGCGCAAGTCTAAGCTGGAACCGAACCTTCGAAGCTTCACCTCGTGAGACATTCTGAAGGTGTCTGAGAAGATTCCTGAGCCGTTCACACCCTAGACTACTCTCCCGTGCATGACAACAAGGAACGCCTGTAACTGCTTACCTCCAGGGAGACTTCATCCGGCCCCTGGGCGACGTAACGCTTAATAACATGGGCTGCCGCAATCGCTGGCACGTTGAAAGATGACTCCGCACGCACCAGCTGCGGCTTCCACATGTTATCAGCCTGCAAAACAGAGCACAGGCCGTGGTCAGGAGCTGAGGACAAACCAGGAGGATTTCAAGGGGAGGAGCACATCTGCAGAGAAAGCTGCAGGAAATGCGCTCCCTCCTGATCAGGAGCACTTCAGAAGGAGCTGCACTTCTCATCACAGTTGTTTCTCTTCCTGGCGTGCAGTGCCAGGCCATGCCAAGATGCATCTCTCTCTACCCAGACTCATCAGCAATGGCACTGGCGCAGACAGGTGGCCAGGCCCTTTTTGGCCCATTCTTTCCTGCAGGAGAGCACATCTGCGGCTCCCTCTGCTGGCTCAACACAGAGAACAAAGACAAGCCAGAGCTTCATACTGTACCTCCGTGCCCGCCACCTCGGGCTCACATCTGATCTCGCTGCATGCGTTGCCCATCCCAGCAGGTGTGACAAGCTGGAACAGAGAAGAAACACACGTCTGTTTTCTCTATTCACCCAGCACAGTATGGAGGGACTTCTTCAGAACTACCCTTGCATACTCTGCGGCATAGGCAAGAGTTCGAGAAACTACCCCTTGCTTCAGTAAATTCAAACGTGACAGCCTATTAGGCAGCGCTGTACCAAGTTGCTATCCCTCTGCCAGCAGATGGGGACTCTGGCACAGAGCAGCAGATGCAATCACCCAGAGCACTCTGACAGTGCGATAGCAGGGCATTAGACAGCATCCTTCTGAGGGCTGAGCTGGAGGGCAGTGAAGAAACCCACGGCATGTAAAACGACGTGGTGGGACAAAACATGGCACGTACCTGGCAACGAGATCACCTCAGGCTATCTGCAGCAGTTCCTGGTCACTCTGCTCAGATCTTATGAGAGCAAAAGCTGCACCAAGGCAGTGGGCGGAGGGTGGGCAGAGGAGAGAGAAAGAGCAGGTCAGTGAGCAGGGCTAAGACAGCCATGGCATAACGCACACAGCACAACCGTCCCATCCACTTGCTGCAAGACATGCTGAGTCTCAGGCTACGTGATGCCTGTCCACCCAGCAACCTTACTCTGCTTCCATAATTGAGCAAAGAAGACAACGGAAGAAGCATGGGACAGGTGCCACCTTTATGGACACCCCCTTTGGAATGTGTGTACCAGGGGAAGATTATGTCTGACGGTCAAGAGTAAGCAATATGGTGCTTTGAGCGCTGACAGCCAGCACTTCTCAACACCTCGCTGCCCACCCGTCCATCCCACGCTGGCTCAGCTTACCTACAGGATGCTGCGCACGATGGTACTCAAACAAAGGCACTAAACGCACAAGAACAACAAGAAAACCAACCACTCCGAACTCCTACTCGCCCACAAAGGAACACAGAACGCACCGCTCCTCCCCTCATTCCAGCCGCTTATGACATCACCAACGGCCACCAGCCTGGTCCACCATGACCCCCACAAGGGGGGGAGGCAAGACCACGGGGTCACATCTGATTCCAACACGGCACCACAACATTGCAGAACTCAGTGTGGGGTTGGAATTACGTCCTGGTGTGGCAGCGCAATGGGAGGTGTTTGGGCACAGCTGAAGAGCTGGCAGACACCGGAGGTTTCCAAAGGAGGGTGCCTGGTTAACTCTCAGCATTCTTTTGCAGGGCTCTTTGGGATGCTTCAAACCCATTTCACTGCCCAGGTCATTTCTAGAAAGTCCAGCTGACAAATGCTCACTTTGTCTGGGTAACGCCTCTATGCATCATGAATGAAAAATAAAATTAAATGGGCACGCCACCCTGTGAAACTTACCTCTCTGCTCTTCATGTCAGCCAGACACCTAAGATGAGCATTACGTGTCCCTGCTCCTGACTGAACATGCACCCAAGTCTGTGTTCCACTCTGCTCCACATCAGGGTCTAAAAGAAACACAGACAGAGATGATTAGAAGATCCTTTGTGCAAACGAAAGTGCAGGCTGCACGCCTATTCTCTTTAGCAAGAAATACTACTTGAGAATCCACAGATAGTTTTTGGAGAGGGAGTATGAAAGATGAGCAGAAATGAAAGAGATTCATTAAAATAACCGAGTTAATCCTCTCCCTGTCAAAAAGGAGGCCTTCTGGGCACTGTAAGCAGCAGTTCTGAGAACACCTTGCACCACAAATTGTGGCACATGCAGTTTCTTCCCACAGGCCCCTCAATTCTGTCGTTAGTGTCAGATTCACTCCGGTTAAAATACGGGGATCAGAACCGCCATTCAGTTCTGCTGAGGCAGGATCAAACCGCCGGGATCTCGTCCAGTTCCATTCCCTGCTTCTCCTGGCACGGGTGGGGAAAGGAACAGCAAGTGATATCACCTACCCAGACTTCTGCTGGGCCTTCCATTCCTTCGCCCATCCCAGCGAGAAGCAGGAGAGCTCTCGTGGCACAAAGCTCGCAGCTGGAGAAATCAAGGCTGCCTCTAAGATGGTGCTTTCAAACAGCACGAGTAACTGGATGTAGGACTTGAAACACAAGGGTAACATGAAAAAGCCACCAGTCCCCACAGATGGGGCTGTTCGCAGAGACAACAGCTGCGTGCTTTCCAGCAGTGTGATGCTCACCCAACAAAGCGCTCAGCCAGCAGATGCCTCCAGCGTCTGAGCATCCATTTGGAGATGGCTTTCTTAACATCCAGGCTGAATCTCCCCTCATACAACCTGAGGTTGTTCCTTCCACTCCTGTCACTAGTTACATGGGAGAAGAGCAGGACAACCCCCACCCCCACATAACCTCTCTTCAGGTAATCGTACAGAATGATAAGGTCTTCCCTGAGCCTCCTCTCTTCCAGACTAAATCATCCCAGTTCCATAAGAAGCTCCCATAAGATTGTGCTCTAGACACCTCACAGCTTCACTGGTCTCCTCTGGACACATCTCAGCATTTCATTGCAGTGAGGGGCCCAGATCAGAACACAGAACTCCAGGTGAGGACTCACCAGTGCCGACTACAGGGGGATGATGGATTCCCTGCTCCTGCTGGCTCCAGCCTTCTGCATTCCAATTCCAATCTCAACCATTCCTGCTATGGTAGGGCTTGAATCCTCATTTGGGGCTGGAGCTCAACAGGTCAGCACATCAGAAATAACACAACGTGCAACTGGAAGATGTGTCTCAAAGCCCAGAAAATCCAACTCTCTGACCTCGGCACAACTCACCAACCAAGAGCCAGGCCTTGACAACTTGGCTGATCTGAGCACGCGGGAGGGGGCCAGACACTGGACCACAAGTGTCCATTTCCACTGCAGCTCCCTGTAGAGAACAGCACCAGTCAGCAGGCGTGAATGAATTCATTGACAAGCTGCACAATCAGTCTGTTCTTTATACAAAAAAAACCCCACATCAATTCCAATTCAAAAAAGGGAGGAGTTAATATGGACCAAGATAGTTTCTGTTCTAATGCCTCATTCTCTCACCCCAACTTTTCTTGCCTCATCCCCAACTCCTGGATGATGTCCACAAGCTTAATGGCAGGTCTCAATCCCATAGGATTCCTTTCACAATACTCCATCAGAAAGGATGTTACACTTGTTCTACACACTCAAGCGGACTGAGCATCGGTTTCTCAGTCACTTAAAGCACACAGAAGCATCCAAACCCAGAGCACACACATCCCTTCCTGTGGTACTGGAGCCCACAGCTCACCTTCACACCTCTGTCGATTCCCGGTGTTTTACACCCATGCAGCCTCGCTATGGTTCCATGGGTGTCACCCAAGACCTGCAGGACCTCTTTCTCCGCAAACCCCACCTGCAGGCACTGGCTCATGAGGTTCACCACCTGCCCTCCTGCGCAAGAACAAGCATTAAGAACGAGAGCAAAGTGCATCGGATTCAACCTGGCCTGCTCCGACCCTCAGTCCTGCCAGGGATGCAGACTCATCCTCAGAGCCAGGCTGGACATCAACACATGCATCATTCTTCAAACACCCCATCCCAGCAGCAAGGGATCAAAGCACTGGGACAGCAGAAACAAAAATGCTGTGAGAGTTTCCTGTTGGCACTGAACATGAACAAATCTACTGCTGAGCAACAGGATATGAGACAAACAGCAGAAAACAACCAACCTGCAGAACTAACTCGTTTGGGGTTGGTCCAGACGTTTGCATGCTCCCTTTCCACGGCCCAGGCCAAGCTTGCTGAGCTGCTCCTCATTTGCACAGGGGGAGAACGCTGCAGATGGGATGTGGTGGCTATGCACACCATGCCTTTCTCCTGCTTTTCCTCTCTCCATCTTCCATTAGCAAACAGCATCTCCAAGCCTTCCTTCCTGAAAAAATCACTGGTAAAAAAAGAACTGGCAAGCTTGCTTTTAAAATTGCCTTGTTTATACAGCTTGATGCTTTAAAGCAGAAGCTCACCTAGCAATGACCTATGTCAGACAAGCTCAACCTGCAGGGAAAAGTTATTTCTCTCTGTCGGCAGGCTTTGCACACATTCACAGGTGCAACAGTCTGCCCAGATCTCAGCACAACTTCACTAATGGCTGAAATCCAGTTTATGCCCGCCACGTTTTTCTCTCTTCTGAAACACTGTACTGCTGCAAGAAGCAATGATGCAAGTACAGAATCACAGAATTGGAGCTGGAAGGGACCACTAGAGACCATTCTCCTGATGGCCAGGCTCCTTTAAATGCACCCCAGGATCCCACTGGCCTTCTTGGAAAATATTTCCACATTAGGCATACATTTCAAGGAGGCTCCAGACAAGTAAAGACAGGGGAAAGCACTGGCAAGCCAAAGCAGGTCAAAATTTCCCACACTGCGTTAGCTACAGGGACAATAAATCATGCCCCCAAACTGCTTGCACTAGAACACCCAATCTGAAATCATAGAAGCTGCTGAGATACGAGTTTATCACAACCCAGAAGTCCTTTAGATCGTGCACTCCCTGGTGCAGTGACACTGGAGGATCAGAATCCTTGGAGAAAAGAACCGGGCCTGCTCAGCTCCTTCCCACCCTCCCAAGGAAAAGCAAACCAACCGCACCGCTGCCAGCACAACCCCGCAGCACACAGCAGGGAACACAAACAGCTACCCAGTGCTCCCCTTCACTCCCAGCCTAACTACGAGTCCACCGGAGGATTCAGCGGGAAATCAATAGAGAACACATGAGTGCACACAGGATTGCATAAAGCCAGGATGGAATTGCACACGTGTGTGTGTGTGCACAGGGCTGCACGAGTGTCTGCAAGCACATCCCCCTATTGTCCACCCTATAGACTCATATCCCCCCGTATCAGAGAATCAGAATGGCCTGGGTTGCAAAGGACCGCAGCAATCATCTAGTTTCAACACCCCTGCTGGGTGCTGGGATGCCAACCACCATACCGGGCTGCCCACAGCCACATCCAGCCTGGCCTTGAATGCCTCCAGTGATGGGGCATCCACAACTTCCATTCCCCCTTGTCCTATCACTATCCACCCTCATAAACAGCCCTTCCCCCTCCTGTTTGTGCGCTCCCTTCAGGTACTGAAAGGCCACAATGAGGTCTCCCCGCAGCCTTCTCTTCTCTAGGCTAAACAAGCCCAGATCCCTCAGCCTTTCCTCATAGGAGAGCTGCTCCAGCCCTCTGATCAGCACAGTGGCTCTCCTCTGGACCAACCCCAACAGCTCCACATCCTTCCCAGGCCTGGACACAGTACTGCAAACAGGACCTCACAAGAGCTGAGTAGGAGGGGACAATCACCTCCCTCTCCCTGCTGGCCACCCCTTTTTCAATGCAGCCCAGAACACACGTGGATGTATCTTTTTTCATACTTAGATTCCCATCTATGTACATATATAGACCACACCTACACCCCCACCATCTGCTAGAACTCCATATTCCTCCCCATAGCACCCAACAGCCCCCAGGAGCCCCATATCACCCTAAGGCCCCCACAACCCTCTCTCTCTCTATACACCACCCCTTCAAGTCCCATACCTGCCCATATCCTCCAATA
Source organism: Excalfactoria chinensis (assembly GCF_039878825.1). Classification (NCBI taxonomy): domain Eukaryota; kingdom Metazoa; phylum Chordata; class Aves; order Galliformes; family Phasianidae; genus Excalfactoria; species Excalfactoria chinensis. Next base: position 141,665,900 of record NC_092826.1, read on the forward strand.
GCTCCCCACAACCCCTACACACCCTCAGAGCCCCCTAGAGCCCCTAGTCCTCCTATGGCCCACCACAGCCCCATATTCCCCCTAGGGTCCCCCTCAACTCTCTGTAGGCCTTTACAGCCCCTGCACAGCTCCCTACAGTCTTATATGACTACCTAGAGTCCCCCCACAGCCCCCTACTTTCCTATATCCCCCAGTGGCCCCCCCACATCCCTCTATGGCCCCTGAAGAAAAAACAAAACTAGAGCGGTGCACTTAGAAAGAGACCATTGAAAACAAATGCAAAATGCACACCTGCACAGGCTTACAGGGAAAACTCCAAGAGAAGCAATCTACACAGAGAGATCCTTCCCCATATCCCCCTCTCGCCCCTCCACAGCCCTATGTCCCCCTCTGCCCCCCGCCCCCAGTCCCATATCCCCCTCTGCCCCCCTCCCCACCAATCCATATCCCCCTCTACCCCCCCACAGTCCCATATCCTTTTCTGGCACATCCACATCCCCATGTTCCCCTATGGCCCTTCCACAGCCCCATACCCCTTATGGCCCCCCCACAGCCCCATATCCCCATCTGGCTCCTCCACAGCCCCATTTCCATTCTGCCCCCCCCCCCCCGAGTCCCATATCTCCCTCTGCCCCCCTCCCAGCCCCTTAATCCCCTCTGCCCCCCCCATCCCATATCCCTCTGCCCCCCTCCCCCTAACAGTCCCATATTTCCCTCTTGCTCTCCCACAGCCCCATATCCCTCTCTGCCCATCCCCCCCAGTCCCATACCGCGTTCTCCCCCCCCCCAGCCCTCTCCCCGCACCAGTGCCGTTCTCCCCGCACTCCGGCGGAGCTGTCCTCAGCACTCGTTCCGTGGTGCCGGTTTCCGTCCCGGTGCAGCTCGCACAGCCCCGGCTGCCGCGCCGGTCCCGTTCGGCCTCGGACCGGGCTGCGGGAGCCGCGCTCTGTGTGGAGCCGCCCCTCCAACGGCCGGGACGCAACGCTGGTTCCCGCGCACTGCGGCTCAGCCAATCGGAGCCGGCGGAGCTGCCGCTGCCCAATGGGAGGCCGGGGGAGGGGCGGACACCGGTCAGGAGCTGGGAGCCAGGAATGGCCGCGGGGGGAGGACAGAGGTGTGAGGGAGCAGCATCCAAACAGCAGGAAAAACAGCACTGAACGGCAGCACAAACCACAGACAGGAAGCTCGGGCTGATCGAGAGCAGCACCGGGATGCGAGAGATCGTTTGCTCCCATCCACAATGGCAGCACAGCTCCTGCTGCAGGAGTGCCTTAGGAATCCAACTCCATCCCCACAGAGCAGAGATCAAGCAGGTATGATCGTGGCGTTCCTGAGACCCCATGAGCATCAGTCCCTCCCCCTTGCGTAGTGAGTGGTGGGGGTGGGGGTGGGATGAAGGCTCATCGTCTTCCTCGCCTTCAACTTTCCACCCTGCGGGAGGGGCACCCCCCAACCTGCTTCCAGCTTGCCCTGAGGACATCTAATCACCACGCTGCTCTGGGGCTGTTCCACCCTGATCTTCATGGCCTTCATCCCCTTGTTTCCTCACACTTAGTGTCTGCAGCTCCCCCTCTCTCTGCCCCCCCCTTGCAGCAAGCACAACATTGGTTTTTTGAACTAGGCTTTACAGCACCTTTCTGGGCATGTGATACTTACTGCATAAGTGATTGCATCTGTCATGAGCAGCCTGTTTTCTATCTTGTCATGGATAGTTACCTGGTCTATTAGGCAATGATGCACTTGATAAGTACAAAGGTGTTAATGTCTTAATATTCTATTTCTACTCAGAATACTGACCAAAGGAATAAGTTTGATGTCAGCAGTGGAGAAGCTGTGGAAAAAGATGGCAAAGTCTTGGAGATGGTGTCTCAGTAAGTATGCTGGGAGTGGGGTTGGAAATAAAGGATGCTTCTTTCTTGCAATTTGCCACCCTCACATCTGGTCATGTTACACAGGATGTTAGTTACACAGGATCACGGAACACCAGCATCTTCACCATCTTGCAGTTCTTAAAACAGAAGTTTCTTAGGCACTTTTTGCTCTGAGATAGAAATTCAGAGAAGAGTAACATTTATTTATTTGTTTGTTTGTGTGCTTACTTATTAAATGCATGAAATAAATTGGTTGTTTTTCGATTCAAAGCGGTGTTTTTAAATGCATCAATCCCCATGATGAATGCAAAGAATTAGCTAGTCCCTTGCAAACTAAAGCAAGTTTTCTCCAATAGTTTGAATACTGATGTATCATCCTTTCAGTGAGTGAAAAGTATTGAGTGTTTAAGCAACAGGAATAAGTGTTTGTTCTTAAAGCGTAGTTAAGCATTTGAGTGTGGGGAGAAAAAAAACAACATTCCAGTGTGGGTGGTTTAATGTATATTTTAATTAATAAGTGTTTCCTGTATTCAGTGGAGAAATGGCAGATGTGGTGTGACAGGAGAAATGTCCTTTGCAGGGGAGTTAATAACAAAAACACCTTGTCTTTTTATTTAGTCCTTTTAAAGAAGGTGAAGGATGACTATACAAGGTTTGATCAGACATAAAAACACTTCAGCATTTAGTTCTATTATTATCTTCCTTGCTGTATAACGTGGCTCTCGGTGTAAAGGCATAGAAGAAGGTGGTAGTTGTAGATACATCTTGTATTTGTACGCCAGTAAGATTAGTAAGTTATTTTTATATTCTTATAAAGCTCCCGATACCTTTCATAGCCTTTGTTAAATTAGGTTGTTCTGCCTCTAGAGCAGCTACGAATTTGAGAAGTGCCTTTGTGAGTCAGAAGAAGATCTGTAGCGTAGTATCCCATTTCCAGTGGGGAGAGAAAAGAACGGTGCAAGCATACATTTTTACTTCTCAAGCACTTCTACTGTCTCCATGGACTTAGCAGTGCATAGCTCTGCTTTATGGAAATGTATGTGATTTAGTGCTTAAAAGGGAAAACATATTTGCCTTAAGAGCCTTCCAATGTAAGATCCATAAGTACACAAGATGTATTCTGTATTTTTCCAGGTCTAATGACATGGCTGGTTCACAAGAAGGCAGCAAAGAGAGTGTGCTGAAACCAGCACCTTTCAACAGAGGCCGAGTGCAGAAAACCAGACCAAACCTAGAAAGAACTGTTGCATGGAGAAAAGACCACGGACATGAAAAAGATCCTGAAGAGGAGGAAGCTGAAGGTGGAGAAGCAGAAGGACGTGCGTTACACCATGTGAATGAAAGCAAGGATTCGTGCCACAAAGATGTAAGCTTCTCAAGCAGCTGCATAGATGTAGTTTTGCTGGGCAGCGGTAAGAAAGATTTACCACTTAATCTGCAAGCATGGTGTTTGTGTGTCTTATTCCTTCCAGTTAAACTGAACTGTCATAGAGTTTTCTAGTGCTTGTAATTAGATTCCGCTTTCTGTGGAGACAGAGATTATATTTCACTGATGTTTTTGTTGGTGGTGGTGGTGATACCAGATTTGAAAAGAGAAGTGCTGAACAGAAAGGATAATGTTGAAAAAAAAACCATTTCAGATGGAATGTATGCAGAAAAATAACAAATTTTTCTCTTTAAAGTATTCGGGGATTTTAGCTGATGAACAAAAAAAAAAGAACTTAATTTTTGAGGTGTTTTAATACATGAATGATTAAAGTAAATATGTTTTCTTCCTTTCATTCCAAAAAAGAGATTGGCCAAAAATGTTTTTCTTACTAGAGTGGAACTTGTCTTCTTTTTAGGGAGTGGCTGATGCTCCCAAGAAAAGCCCACAGCAGCTAAAAGCTGTTGAAGATGAGAAAGGACCTTCAGATGTCTTGAAAGACGCTTCAGATCTCAGTACAGGGTAAGATTATTTTTTAAGTGGAGAGATGGAGTGGAGGATGCGCTCCAGGTTGGACGTGTCTGTGACAAGTTCTCCTTTTGGTAAAGAAAAAGGTTAATGAATAAGAATTTAAGAAATGCTGTAGATCTGTTTTGTAGTTTTAGAAATTATGAGCTAGATGAAGGATTTGGTTAAATGTTTACATTCCTCTCAAGGTTTGACTAGAAGTTGCAGCTGCTTTGAAACTGCTTCATTCTTCTTACATTTGCTGACCTGTCCTGAAGGTACAGGTTCTTGATGTTTGATGTGATCTGAGTTGATCTTTTTCATGACGTCCCTTCCTTTGCTCTCGTTCTAGCTACTGCTGAAAATTAAATACAAGCATTTGAAATGTGATTGGAAGAATTCATCTTGTCCCATGCCATCAACAGCCTGTTTGGTTTTTTAGGGAGTCTGGTCCTGAGATCCAAGAAGACAAAACTGTTACTTCATCAGTTCGGTAACTGAGGAGTCGATTCCATAGACCAAAGCCAAATTTCAGAACAACAAGTAGGAAGGAAGAGATGGATATAAATAAAGGTGTATCACAGGAGTGAAGTGAAGTGAAGTGATTAGGGAGCAACTAAAAGGAGATGGTCTTTTTGGACAGGAAGTGCTCTGAGGAGTGATTAGTACTGAGCTTTGTGGACATAAAGCTATCTCCTTTTTGGGTTTAGTACCATGACTTGCTTTTGCTCATATTTGTTTTTCCTATTTTTCAGAAAGCAGAAAACTGTGAAGTCCTGCAGTCATTGGAATCCTTAGGAAAGGCAGAGTCAGTTGGCCCACAGGATGTTTCTGAAAGCTCAAGTTTTAAGTCCCCAGACAAACCTTCTGGATCAGAGTGTGGCAACATGGAGGCCTGTCTACCTGTAGATTACCTGAATGAGACCTCAAGTACTATTGCTGGGTAAGGGTCTAGCTGCATTTATACCTCGACTAACAAGGATGGCATTTTAAGAGGAAACTGTTCTGCTGATGGATTTCTAATTGACTAAGAATGTCTAATAAAAATTCTGAATGTTACTACTTGTAGATTTAACGCTAGTTGTATGAAAGCCTCAGTTACTGCTATGCTAAGCATCACATGAATGAATGTTTACTTTAGATTGAGAGAACAGTTTGTGCTGTAAGGGATCTTAAAGACTATCTCATTTCAACTGTCCTGCCATAGACAGGGATACCTCCCACTAGATCAGGATGTTCAGATCTGCTAACCAAACTAGCCTTGAACACCTGCCTCTAGGTGTGGGGCACCCATAGCTCTGGGCAACCACCGCTCTTCCAGGCTCCTGTGAAGTCTTTCTCCGTGTTTATTATATGCCCACTTTAAATATTGAAATGACTCAATGAGGTTTCCCCCCCAGCCTTCTCTTTTGCAGGCCGAAGGAACTCAGTTCTCTGTCTTTCTGCACAGGGGAGACTTTTGTGGCTCTGATCATTCTTGTGGTACTTCTCTGCACTTTCAGTAATAGATCTACATATTTCTTGTGCTGAGGACCCCACAGCTGGATGCAGTACTCTACATGGGGTCTCCTGAAAGCTGAGTAGGTGGGGAGAAACACCTTCCCCACCCTGTTGGCTTCTTTTGGATGCAGACCAGAATATGACTGCCTCTGGGCTGCAAGTGCTTGTTGCCAGCTCGTATCCAGCTTTTCATCTCTTAAGCCCTTATCCACTGTGCTGCTCTCATTCAGGTCACCCTCCCAGTCTTTACAGGTGTTGGGCATTACCCCAGCCTTTATGCAGGATGCCGTGCTGCACTTTGTTGAGCTTCACGAGATGCACATGGGTTGACTTCTTGTGGGTTGTCTGAATGGCATCCCTTCCTTCTCTTGTTTCAACTTCACCACTCAGTTTGATATCATCCATAGACTTGCAGAGGATACACGCAACACCTCTGTCTCATTACTGAAGCTTTTAAATGGTATTACTCTCAGTATGGACTCCTGAGAGATGCTTTGCATCTTGAACTTCTTAGTTCATGTGGTAGGAAAGTCCAAACAGAGAAAATGCAGTGACTTAGATCTCCTAAACCTATTCCTGTTCAGATAGAGGAGACGATGCAAGAGGTATAATGCAGCTGTGTTCTGTGTCCATGTTTGTTTTGTTTCTTCAAACAGAAGCTTTTGTTCTAATTGCAATTGCTAGTACTTGTTAAGTTTAGTTTGTTAAGAGTAGTGCTGACAGTAGCAAGGATGTTTACTTGACACATGTACTTGATTTCAGATGAATGTACATCAGCCTGGGATCCAAACAGTGTTATGAACTATCAGTAGGTCTGCAGGGTGCTCACCAGGTAATTAATCTGGGACTGGATTTAGGCACAGTCTGATGTGCTTACTGCATGTTTTGAGGCCTAGGGTGGAGCAAATGGAGCATTTCAGTTCTACATTTGAATGTCAGGGAATGAGAGAGATTACCAGTACAGTTTATGGTTTCTCTGCAGGTTTGTCCTCCTTTGTTCTTGTGATATACTTCCTGTAACATAAAACTTAAGTAATGGGTTAAGTTTAAACATGTGTCTGTTACAAGATACAGCCCTATATCTCTTTAGTTTAGGCTGCAGAGGTTGACATAGCAGTGGAATCCACTCCTTCCCTGTGCTCCAATGTAACCCTTCCACAGGCTGGAGGTATTTCAAGGAAGATCCTGCTCTGTCTGGTGTGGGCAGATTCAAAGCCTGTGGTCCTTACATTTTGGCAATTATTTTTTCAAAAGCTGTTTTTGGCCTCTCCCATGAACTGCTTTTATAGTTCAGCCTGGAGTAAAGGCCTAGTGTTTAATTGTGGTTTTAGACTAGAATTAGAACTCTAAGAATGTAACAAGACTGAGTATCATCTCAACTGAACAAACACTAGAGTGGACATTGCTTCCAGCTCTCCTTTTGGTTTACTACTAGTAGTTCTCTTCCTCTTTTCTCCTGTTGAAATCCTTCTTATTTCCATAAATTAATCATACAGTTTCTTGCTCTGAATGACAGTGAGAGAATTTAAAGCAGAAAAAATGATAAAATCAACAAAATCCGTTTGAGTTAAATAACCAGCTCAAAAGGTCTCAGCTAGATAATGTAGATTTTCTGATTCTTCTCGTTGGTTACAAGCAGCACTGCCAGTTCTTCCTCCAGTTGCTTCCTTCTTTAACCTGCAGTATTGTTTCGTACTTGATTTGTGGAGGGATTCCGTGAGATGTTCAATGTCTGCTAAGCATGTAGTTTATTAGGAAAAAAATAAAGTATTTGACAGATTTTTCTACCAGGGCTGATGAACTGAAATGCTTTCAAACTAATCTTTACAGCTGGATATATCTCTGAATATCCCTGATGTGCCGGTGGCTACTAATGGAGAAGGTCTTTCTCATGTGTCTGTCCAGCCAGTCATACAGGAGGAGGAAAAAGGAAGCACCTTACCAGCTGTAAGAATGCCTCTTTATTTTGACATCTTATTCAGCATTGCCATCTACTTTGGGAACCATCTCTCAGGAACTATTGATAATTGCGTTCTTTCTCCTTGGGGAGCCAGTTGATGAAGGAGACAGATTCCCACTGTGTCCTCACCGTGTCTCCTTCACCTTCCTTTTGTCTCTCTTATTTTATAGCAGATACAAAGCTCTGGCCTCTGACTGGTTTCCAGGCCTGTTTGTGACAGTATAGATATGGAAAACTGTAACATTTTGTCAGCTCCTACTATCTGTTTTAAAGCCAGGGTGACCTCTGGGCTGAGAATTCACCAGGATGCATTACATTGAAATTGCAGACGGATTTTTATGTAAATACCTGATATGTTTTTCTTTTTGCTTAAGGAAGCAACTGAGCATGAAAATCCAGAAGCGGACAAAGGTAGATATGCAATTCTCTTGTTTGTGTCTTCTCCATTAACATGCTACCAATTTGTGGTTACTCTTGGAGAAAATTTCAAAATTCATGTATTTTAGAAAAAAAACACTCATGAGGTGCTGGATTCTTTCATGTCTTTTTGAACAGGCTTAAACTATCTACATTCTTCTGTTCTCTATCAAGTAGATGGACCAAGCATTGCAAAGTTTTGTTTCTTAGAGTTGGAATGTGCATTTTCTGAGTCCTATTCTGTAGTTATCTGTACTGGGAGAAGAGAAACATTTACAAACCATAGAATCATAGAATGGCTTGGTTGGGAAGAATCTTAAACATTATCTAGTTCCAACCCCCAGCTTACAGCTGACTTGACGTGTTGTGAAGTGATAATAAAGTGGCCAGAGTCTAAGCTTTGTCCTCTGTATGTAAGGTCCCTAACTCAGCTCTGACCAGAAGAAAGTACTCTTTCCATAGGAGATATGTGTCCAACCCTTACAGAACTGTTGCTTTTCAGAATTGCTCTCACTTAGGAATTTAATTACATTCTCAGTCTTTGTAAGGAGCACTTGATATTGCCTGGGCTACGGTTTTGGTTGAGGGAGGTGAAATCTACTGTCTTGCTTTGGTTTATTTCGGTACGATAATTTTGGAGGATGGAAATGTTTAGTTTTGTATGACCAGTTAGTTAGGAAACAGAAGTTTAAACAGGGATATAGTTCAGTGCTATTACGGGTTATGGATATCTGCATTTAAAGACTTTCTCCCTTTCCATTCTTGGTGGCTTGGTTGGTTGTGAGATGTGGTGGGATAAAGTAAGATGGAAAAGCTCATGGATTGAGATGTAGACAGAGAGATCGTTTTACAAGACAGAAAGTTTATTTTATTGCTAACTAAAGGTAGAGTTGAGTGGTGAGAAGCAGGGAAGACTAAAACACCTCGTCCCCACCACACTTCCCCATCCTGGCCTTTCCCACCTTCAGCTTGACACCTTCACTCCTAACTCCCCTTTCCCCATGCTGCTCGTGAACAGAAGAAGCAGGAGCTGCAGTCAGCCCATCATACATTACCTCCACCACGCGTTCCTCCTCGTGGTTTTCCACTGGCCTAGTATGGGATCTTTCCCACGGGATGCAATCCTTCACAACTCTTCAGCGTAAGCCTTCTCCACCATATGTCCTCCAGACTGCGGTTCCTTCAGGGGGTGTCATTCAGGGAGTTCTGAATGTAGTGGATGAGAACTGCCATCTGTCCATGAGTATCTTAATTCAGGAATGGCAACAGCGTAAAAATGCATTCTGTGCTGTATGGATGATAACATCAAATGCTTTTGGGATGTGGGTACATGAATTTCTTGTAAGTATACTTGTGATTTTTTACCTCTGAACAACTCTGTAGGAATTAGCGATGGAAGCACTGAAGCTGCCATGACTTTACTTGCAATGGGTGATCCAATGTTGCAGTTAAAAGCAAGCACTGAAGGTATGAACTGATTTATGAGACAAAGTCTTCCTTGTGCATTCTGGGTCCACCTAAGGAGGAACAGAGCAGTAGCTGCAGAGCTTCTCTACATGAGGCTGAATAGCAGGAGGACAAGAGTCTTGGATGGGAAAAGCAAAGCACCTTACCAGGTAGTGCCAACTGCATCACTGTGTGTTTCTCAGAGCTATTTAAGGAAGGATGTGTTTTAATTGATCTCTGTTGGCTGCACAGATTGGACAAAAGGGAGGATCTAGAGTTAAATGGACATAAGTGATCTTTGCAGACCTTTAAATTGAAACATAGGCCTTCCCTTCCGACTAGCTGTAACGTTAGGTTACCAGGCTTTTAGTCTAGTTTTTGGTAGATTTTCATATAGAATTTATCATCTACTTCCACTGTTTGAATATTAACTTTCTAAATTTTGCTGTTCTGTGTTGTTTGCTGTTCTAACTAGAATGGACACACGTGTTACCTGCGCAAGATGAGATGAACGTGGCCAACAGTCTTGTGAGCCACGATGAGTCAGAGCAAAACAGAGCTCCTTATCAGTGTGTAGTTTCTTCAGCTACTTCTGCCCAGGTACCTTGCAAGGATGGAAGCAACGTTAATGTGGAGGACCGAAGCACTTGTGCAGGAACAGGTGCTGAAGAATATGTCAAGGAAAATGCAGCAGATGCCAGGTTAAATTACTCCTTCAATTAATTTGTAGAGACAAGTGCTCTGACGCTGCTCACTTTTGCAGGGTTCTCTATGGAATTTTGTTTTGAATTGCAAGCAGTCTTGCTTTAGTGAAAATTTCTCAGCTTAGGTAATTTTCTGTGTCATATGGAACCATCACCTATATCTTTTCTTTATAATTTTTGCGATGTTGTTCTGTGATTTGAGAGATGTGAAATTTATTCGTCACTCCAGAAGTTAATTTATGTTTGGGAGGGAAGAATGATAGAACTTTCTTGGTATGAAATTGCTGCTAATCCTTAAGATCATTTTCCCAAAGTACTTTATGGCTAATTGGGCCAAGGCAGATTGCTTAACTGTCATTGCTCCTGCGCTCTGCATATAGAACAAATATCAAGGAGCAGTGATCTTCTATCATTGTGTTTGTCAATTTTACTCAGATATTCTTCAAAGTTAAAATAGATGGAACTCTTTTTCAGAAAGAATCTAGAGATCATCATGTTCTGTTGTTTGGAAGACTGTTGACTGCTTGAACAAATTATCAGCTTATACTCTTCTGTAAAAACATAACTGAAGCTTTTACTTAAGTTCAGCAGTTCTTTTGCTATATTTTTAACCAAAATTTAGTAGCATGTGATCAGTGTTAGATCACTGATCATCTCACATTTTCATATGTTTCAGTTAGTTTGATAGAGGACATACTAGTTTGCAATAAACGTACTTGTTCCAGTTACCAAAGTAGCTGATGTTTGCTTTAGTTTTGTTTTGTTTTCTGCCAAATAATGCCTCCTCTGTCAGCTGCAGTCTGTGTTACATCTGTTCATTGTCATCTGTTTTACCTCTCTCATCTTTTTTGTACAGCGTCTTTGCTGAGAATATCTTATTGCTAGATGTCAAGAAATCAAGAGCTATGCTGATGGCATTTCTCCTTCTTACCTTTAGCAACAGTTCTCTGCCTTTGGTGAACAGTATGAGACTGGGAAGAGACAGTCTCCAGAAGTCAGATCCAAACACTGGGAGTACTGAAGTCTAATGAAAGTGCAGTTCAGAAGCCTCTTAATATGAATGTAGTTGTGGAACAGCTAGACAGTGTTCAAAGTGGTAAGCCTGCTTCTTATTTATTATTATGAGATTTTAAAATAGTTTCTTCTATCAGATTCGTGGCTCTTTATAACATAAAACTGAAGTGATTTTTCCAATTTCTGTTCACAGATTACATGTCAAAGCTATACCATGAGATACTCATTTATTGTAGTTTTATACATAAACCAAAGCCTCAATTTAAAATTAAATGAAATGCCAAAATCAATTACTGGCCTGGGAATGACAGAAGTACGGCACAGTGTGCTTTCCTTCTGTTGTTATTGTCATTGCTTTCCATCAGAACTGGAAGGGGAGGTGTACAGAATAGTTTTGTTTTTCATAACGCAGTTATGGAAAGTAGTGATATGTAAGGTGGCAAAGAGCACAAGATACCAAGGCAAGATGTGTATATCATAAATACAAGACATAAATTTTAACCTACATATACGCCAGCATTTTTTAATAAAGAATGTATGTATACGATATATATAGGAGTAAACTTCAGTATGTATATTTATACAGAACTACATATATATGCATTAAGTACAAAAACTCATATTTGATATACAAGAAAATGCTCAAATTGCGTAACGTAACTTATTAATCTTAAAATACAACTTCATATTTCTTAGAGTCCATGGACTTGAGAGGCAGTACAGAAACGCAGGCGGTGGAACAGGTCAGGGTCGGACCAACTTCAAGGGATGTTTCAGGCCTTCAGAATTTTGGAACTAGGATGGAACTTGTCAAGCAAACGGACAACAAAGGGAGGTAGGAAGAAATCGTCAGCTAAGATTCTTCTAACATAAGAGCTGAAGTGTGTGCATGATGGAGATTGTGTGCTTATGGACACTGCGTGTTAATTGCATGGAAGTTTAATTTAGACTTCTGTTTTGAAGATTTTTATTTCTCAGATGTTACCTGAAGACTTTTGAGTGTCAATGTTGATCTGTGCTTGCTGTTTCAGTACTTACTGATCAACTTGCTACTTCACTGCCTGTCAACAAACCGTGTCTGGAAGGAAACATTAATTGATGGATCAGTTTGCAAACATTAGTGAGCTCCTAAGCTTTCTTGCTTGGTCGTGCCTTTATTAGTAAAGTCTCAAGTTAGTGGTGTTATGGAGATTTTCTACTGAAATATTTCATATAGATCTGTTTGAATGTTGTGTATGTTCTTTAGTAATTTTTAAACAGGTAAATGTGTAAGCTTCTCAGTAAACGCACAATTAGAATCATATTATACAGAGTTTAAGCCCTTACACAGGGTACCCTTAATTGGTTTCAAACTATCTGATCATACATCTTACAGAACAGAGAAAGAGATGGAAGATGTTTGTGGAAGTTCTGGGCACTTGTCACCAGAATGTGTGGAATCTCACCTTGGGCCAGAGGATGATCTGGATGAAAGATCTCTGGACAGAGCTGTGCAAAATCCTTGCCCTGCCAAGGACAGTCAGCGTACAGTCAGCTTTGCTCAGGTAAGTCATTTAATTCAATTACAGCCTGGAAGTGCCCGGTTTCTCAAGCTCTGTAGAGGGAAATATTTGGTGCAAATGTGCTCCCCTGTTTTACAGACCTGGTATTTCTGATTCTATTTATTCATTTATTTTTGCACAGGTATAGTCACATTTAACCATGACAACAAGCCTCAGTTTTTAGGATGTCAGCAATAAGTGATGCTTGTTAGCAAGATGTTGAGAATTTCTCAGTTTTGTTGGAAGAAGTACGTGTGACTCCAGTGTCATTCAGTCCAGCCTCTTCCTGTTAAATCTCTTTAAACTGAAGTCACATACTGCAGGGACAATGCATTTCCGTTGTCACCTTCATTCGCTTTGCTTAAACAAACTTGGTTTTGTTTCAGTAAACTCTCTCCTTTGATGTACTCCTTCCCATTTCTATGCATAACTGCCTTTTACATATACCTATTGGGCCATGGATATATTTTGCATCTTTAGTTTTGCAGTGGTTGATACCATTCTAGCATAAAGAATTACCTTATTTTTTCCTGAGGGGGTTTCATTCACTCTTCCCTTGAGACCTCCAGCATTGCTTGATACCAGCATACTTGCAGTTGCTGTGGAATGGCTGAATTGCAGTGACTTGTTTTCTCAGTGCAACCTGTAGATGTGTCATTTTAGAACAGGGTGCAGAAAAGACTGTGCTCGTACTGGAGTGGCAGAAACAGTAGGAGGAGGCAGCTTGCAATGGAGGATTCCTTCTCTTAGCAAAGAACTTCTACCATAGAAGGATGGGTGTGTTGCAGCGCTGGGTGCTTCTCTTTGGCACTTGGTTGTTTTGAAATGGTTGGTGGAACTTACATTCCTAGAGCAATTTGTTATGTGAGTCATCAGTGACAGAGTTGTGCGCTGGGAAATATCAATTTATTTCAAGACATCATCCATGCAGACAGTGAGCTGCATATGAATTACATATTACTTTTGTTGGTCTGGTATCCTTCAGCCTGGAATGCCTTGAAGTAAAAGCTGAGAAAACACAATTTTAGGTTTTATGTCTCTTTGGAGTCTGACATGCTTTGTTTCTTCTTTCGTAGAGTTCTTTGTCAAGCTTACCGTGTTGTTTTATTTCAGATATTTCCAGAATGAAACAAATGCTAAGGATTGTCAGCAGCAACACATAAGCAGCAGAGAAGAGACTTCAGGTATAATGCACACTATATATTTTAAGTGAGCAAAAAAGTTGTGTATCTTACAGTGATGCAAAGATTAATTAAAAAAAAAAAAGAGAATGTGTTGTTGTGATTAAATAATCTACTTAATGAACAAACAAAAGGACCGATAGCTGAGTGTCATTCCCCACTCTTGCTTCTTATTTAAGTTTCATTATTGCAAACTAGACTTGGAAACCTTTCGGATGACTCTTGAGCTTAGATATCAATAGAAGGGAAGTTCTTGCTCTTTTCTCTCAGCAGTGAACGCCTGCTCATTACCTGTGCCGTGTTCAGCATTTGTTAGAGCTCTTTGTGACACTGACTCACATACCCCTCAAAACCTGAAGGTGGTAGAGGGAGGAAGCCCGTGTATTTTTTCAGCAGCTTAGTGAGCTGTAGTGGCTCCTGAAATGTTGAAGTGAATGCCAGCAGCAGTGAATGTGAGTGGCTGGGCTGGACTGTGCAAGTGTAGAGCAAGAGGAAGAGGAGAATGGGAGGTGATAATTGAAGAACACACACTTTTCAGCTGCTAATCATTTAAAAGTAATGCAGGGTGCCAAGGTGAGAACTGCTTGTTGGTAAAACAAACTAAAACAGAGCTTGGAGGTTTGGAACTAAGACTTGGGTAGGATATGGGAAAATCAGTGTTAGAAGCCCAAAATACTTTCTTCCTGCCAAATCCACAGGCATGTGCAAAAAGCAGGGTTAATATTTATTGCCATATGTCCATCACCATGCTCTGATTTTGTGTCTCGTAGAGCATTTTAAGTAATCTTCAGTGAGAAGGTGCTGGATTTATTCTACTTGTGAATTTCAGGAGATTTTTGGACTGAACCTGTTACTGTCTGCTTAGCAAATATTTTCCCCTGCTGGAGAGTGCTAATAACTGAAGGTTATTATTATGTTACTGTGCTGTAACACAGTTCCCTTTTTAGTCTTTGTTGGTCTTTTAAGAAGTACATGCGCTGTTTAATCAGTCTCTGAAGAAATCAACAGAAGGAAAGCAGAATTCCCGACAGTACAGTTTTCAATCAGCTGAGCCTTTGAAGGGTTTGGAGATGTACTTCTTGGTTCTGAAGTGAACTTGAAAGAGAGATGGTGGAATTGTAAGCAGCTGGATGACTTCACTAAGCTCTGTTGTGTGCTGTAAAGATTGGGGGTGCGGCTGTACAACTAAATTTCTCCAGCTCTTTCCATACAATGTCTGTAAGATTTTACAGACTTTAAAAGTAGATTGTGAATTCTTTAGTCTTAGCGGTGGTTTTGAACAACAAAATGACAAAAAACTGAAGAGAAAAAAAAAAGCCCTCATCTTTTAAGCCATTTTAATATTATGCTCATTTTTGGACTACGGTGTTATCAATGAAAGGGAATCACTGAAGTTTTTTAATGACTCTCAACTCTCTTACAGGTAATCCTTTCCAAATCAAAGGGGCTTCAACAAATACAAATGTTCTTACTGCTGCCCTGCTGCCTGAGCCTATTACAGCAGGAGATGAGAGAAGCCAGTGTGAAACTTGAGAGAATTCAGGGAAAGCATCATTTCACAATGTAGCGTCCAGCCAAGAGGAGGTGATGTGCAGGTCAACCTCCAGCAGGAAAACAGAAATAGGTGAACAAGGAAAAGCGGGAGATAAACACGAAGCAGCACAGTTGGAATGCACGGAAAGCCAAACAGAATCTTCTAAAGCTCCATTACTCAGGTATTGACAGAATGTTTATGTCAGCCTTTTCTGTTAGATGTTTTTCCATACTGAGTCATTGATATCCTCTTTCCAGTTAGTACTACAAGAGCAGCACTGCCCTCCGCTGTGACCTGTAAGAATTATAGGTCTGTCCTCAGAAATTGAAAAGGATCAAACTGTCTCCTTTGAAATTTGGAGTGTTTTAGACATTAAATAGGCAGATTGACCAAGGGATGATGCTACTGATGTACGATCTGTTTAGGCACTGACAGATGCCTCTTCTGATACAGACATCCGTGAGGCTGTAAGACAGACTTAGGGTCATTGTTTTTCCTAGCTCAGTCTAATGCTTAGATATGCACCCATCCATTTGTTATGATTTTCGGCCTCCTGCCAATAAGATTTGGTTTTGATGCAGTACTCGCCATGTTTCTACAAGTACTAATTTTGTCTTTTCCCATGGGACTTTCTAGCCTGACAGCTCAGAGGATATTTTTCTTATCTGTCCATCCAGCTGTCTGAATTATGTTTTCTTGCTTTAATATACCATTCCATAGTATTTAAATGCTTTAGTTTCTTCTCTCTGTTGTACTTGTGCACACTGCTTTTGACTGTGGTGCTCCCACAGCCCTGATCCTGTTACTTGCTCTTTCATTGTATTTTTGTACCAAACAAAACAGGTTATTTGAATCTGGTATATCTGCAGCAGCTGGGAAACGATGAATTGAAATGAAGAATCCTTGCTTTGATACAGTTTGTACCTCCTCTATCCTTACTTCATTGCTGTGCCTTCTGATGTTATATTATGTTTATATTATATGATGTTATATTGTTTTTCCCCACTGATGACATGACGTGTGCTCTACTGAGTTCTTCCTGCAGGTCTGTGTCTCTGTTCCTCTCAGAAACCGTTCTGAACATCTGGTAGTTACAGGCTCTAGTTCAGAGACGAGTTACATATCCTTGTTCTCAAGGGTGGAGGTTGTTCGGTGTTCCTTTAACGCTTCATAAACTCCCACGTGCCAGAATAGTCAGTAACAATCCATTGGGATTTTTATCTTTAATTTGCAGAAAAAGCAGTTCTGAACTTGCAGAAGAAATGCAAAGGAGGAGAGGAGAGATCCCAAACCCACAGATGGGGACCACAAAGCAAAGTCTGAAGGAAACAACTCCGTCTAATAAGGATGATGGGGAATCTTGTTCCTTTCCCTCTAGAAGCACATCGTCATTTGTGGAGTATGACAGCGTAGCTGCTGAAGCTGTAGTTATGGTATGTTTGCTTCTGAATGTCTTTGCATTTCTGAGCTGTGAGAAACAATGAATTAGTCGCTTCCAGGTGAGCAGGGGGGCATGCTGTGTTCCAGTTCTGAGAGACTGATCTGCTGCAGGGAATGGTTTCTGACTGGTGCATGTCTAGGAAACTTAAAGGGAAACAGAGCAGCCTTCTCTGTGCACGTCTGTCTATGAGCATTTTGGTTTCTCGGGAAGTTGTAGCCCATTTTTCTACTTGTGCAGAAGTTCTACAAGGTTTGCATCTGCATATGCTTATACTTGCATGCAAATGCGCTCTGTTACGAGCAGCCTTTTCTTTTTCTATTAGGCTCCACATAATGAACCATCCGAGAAACCTCCTCATTGTGCTGAAGATCAAGAGAAGGAAGAGGAGCCAACCAAAAGCTCAGAGTATTTTTCAGTGACATCTTCATGGAGGTAGATGACCCAGAGTAGGGAATTGGCTTTATAAAGATGGTGGGATCTTAGCGCAACTAAATAAAAAGCCTGAAAAGCCCAATGACTTTAGCTCCTTTAAAATGTATAGAGGAAAAGCCTGGATAACATTTCATTTATACAACGATAATCTTTGGAACCGTCCCATTGGAGTGAGAGGAAGAGGTTGACGTTTCTCAGTATAAATGCCAGTTTCCTTCTGTTGCGATTCAACCCAGCAGGAAGCTCAGCACCACACAAAGTGGGATGAAGGAGAACAGAAGCTGTGGGCTGTGGATGCCCCGTCCGTCCCTGGAGGAGTTCAAGGCCAGGTTGGATGGGGCCCTGGGCAGCCTGGGCTGGTATGAAAGTGGAGGTTGGTGGCCCTGCCTGCATTTAGGGGCTGTGGGGGGTAATCCACCACCACCAGTTCCTGTTGGGAAATCTGGGAGCTTTTGTTCTGCCCGGCACATGTAACTTGAAGTGTGTGCGTGTTGTCTTACTGTAAGCATTAGGAAACAGACGAGTGTATCCATTCAGATCGGTGTATCTCTCGTGGATATTTCATTTAAATATAAACTTCGGGTTACAGAAACTGCTCTGGGACTCCTGTATGCGTATATATATGTGCCACGGTTGATTATGTGGGTGTGTTTAGGTACACGTATGTAAACATGTGGAATAACATGTCATACGTGTGCATGTGTTTGCATCTGCAAACAAACAAGCACAGAAGCAGCAGCTGAATAAATGCATTTACTCTGCTAATCTGTCGGTGGATTTGCGTTGGTGTGAGCACCTTTAAATCTCAAAATCCAAATAACTCTCTGTAGAACACTTTATTTTCACTTCCATTTTTAGCTGCCGTGTATTTGGGCAGCAGTTGGCAATGAGATTCAAGACAAGGAAGGTGGCTCTGTTCCACGAGCCCCCCTGTGTGCGGTGGGAGTGCATTTACAGGCACGAAGGGCTGTGAGGTGTTCAGCAGTCGGAGACAAGAATCACGTGCAGGGAGTAACAGTGCAAACACGAGAGTGCGTGGCAGTGTGTGATGAAGGTCTGGCCGTCTGTTTGCTGTTGGCCCTTCTGGATGTCAGGACAGCCAGACAGGTTGTCCTTCATCATGTGCACTGTGCTCTAAGGATTGGCTCTTACGGCTGCTTTGGTTGGGCAGCAGTAATTCACTGCGCTAATTAGGATCTCAGCATCAGTCTGTAACTTCCACTTCTTGGTCCTGCTTTGAGTTCCTAGGAGCCCTTGCACTAAGAGCAGACTTTTATAGACCCGACTGGTGCAGAGGCAGGTTTACAGGAGGAAAGTGTGTCCATTCGCTTGCGTTCTGGGCATTAATTAATGAAGGGGCCACAAAGATACAGCGCAACTGATAGGTTCAGTCCTGCATGGAGCCATTTCTGCCTGTGTTCAAAACCTATTTTTTCCTATTTCCAGGTGAATATTTACTGCCAGCAGTGTGAGGAGAAGCCGAGTGTGCTTAGAGGAAACAGGCTGACTGAATAAGGGGGGACAGTGCCATCTGTGTGCAGTGCTGGAAGGTGGGCCAGCTGCCGCTCAGACACACAGTAACACAGAGTGCTGTGACAGAGTTTGACAGGGATGGACTTTCACAGGACAGCAGCTCTAAGTGCTCTTGTGAGGGACTGAGATCAGGGTTTTTCTCAGGTGTGTGACTGCAGTCGCTGTTCAGTCCATCACAGGGTGATGCAGTCAGACTCCTGGGGCTGAGGGGCAAGAAGGGCTTCCTTGACAAAGTCCTGGGCAACCAAAACACTTTGAATGCGGAGCGCCTGTGCATGTGTTTTCATGCCATTTGCCCTTCACACTGTGGTGCCTCTCTGTGGTTCAGAGCTAAGCAAACCAACCTGCAGCACTTGCTACTTCCTAGGGTGACCCTAATCCTACCTGTTCACCTTTTGGATATTAAGTCTCTGGGTTTTGGGGTTTGTTTGTCTTTTGGATTAGGCTTTCCTATCTCCTAAATGAGAATTAGACAGGACTGATTTTTCTCACGCTGCAGTTAATGCATCTTGCAATGCATGCTGCACTTATACTTTGCAAAGAAGTTACATAGGTCATTAACCTTCCAGCACAGGAGGCACAGCAGCACTTCATTTGAGTACCCGTGATTTATTTTGCAAAGTTCCATTTGTGAAAGGCAAACAAAATGCACAGCAGTAAGCTAACAAAACCTGAAAAACAGAGTTTGAACATCAGAAATTGCTGCAGTCAAAGCCATCTGAGAATCCAAGTCTCCAGGAAACAAGTAAAGCAGATCCTCTCCAGGACTGTGTCCTAAGAGGAAACAGATCAGAAAGGTGAGCTCTTCCCCCCTTGGAGCACCCACTCACGTAACGTCCACGTAATTTCTAAGGATGCTGCCCAGACGAAGACTGAGGATGCTTCAGAAGAAGACCTTCCTTGCTAAGCCAACAGAACAAGTAAGGTACCAAAAGATTTAGAGCTAATCTAAACCTTAAAGCATATAGGACCTTACAGCATAAGCCTTAAAGCGTAGAAGCATGACCAGCAGGTGGAGGGAGGTGGTGCTGCCCCTCCACACTCCTCTGATTGAAACCCCATCTGGAGTACTGCATGCAGTTCTGGAGCCCTCAGCACAAGGAGGACTTGGAGTTGCTCAAGCAGGTCTAGAGGAGGGCCATGAAGGTGATCAGAGAGGGCTGGAAGCACCTCTACTATGTGGACAGACTGAGAGGGATGGGGCAGGTAGCAAAAGAATGAGGGGAAATGGCTTTAAACCAGAAGAAGGTGGATTTGGATTGGATATTTTGACTACTGTGAGAACCATGAGTACAATGCTTGACAGACTCAGTGTAGTATAATAAGCTTGAATTACTTACAAGGCATTAGAAGTCCTCTGAATTAAGACTGAGAAAATATCACAGACTTGAAGAGAAGCACTTTTTCCCCTAGTAGGAAGATTGTTCTCTTTATTCCCTGTACCTAAAAAGAAGTAACAGTGACTCCACAAATGATCTCTCCTAGATAAAACTTACATTTTATATCTATTCTTACTAAAGTTATACGGAAATCTTAACAATCCTTCAAATTCTACCACTTTCCCTTTAATAGAAAGACAATTTCAAGAGACAATTTTCAAATTCAGGTTAAAGACAGAGTACCCATCATGTTTTAAATCTCTTCCACAGCTTGGAATGCTGTTGTTAACATTAGTACAGCATCTCCAGAAGCGCTCAGTTCAGCTTTCCTCATTTATTTCCAGAAGTTACAGGAATGAATTTATTTCTTTAAGTATTTGTGAACTGTAATTCCCCAAACTTGCTTGGTTGTCTGAGCCACGTGTTGATATTTTCCACCTCTTAGTGAAACATTTCACTAATGTGAGTTAAGCCAGCATGTGACATCTGTTGTTCGTCCATAAGTTTCTGTTTTGAGTCTGCCTGGACTTCCAGAGATCCATAAGGATTTTAGCATGGTAGAACAGAACATATAAATAACATAGAAAGGCTGAGAAGACACAATTAAAGGAGAAAAAAAGAATAAATGTGAACGTTTATTACCTCTGATGTTAATGCTGAGAGACTCTCTCTTCTCCTGTTGTGAAGCACAGAAAGCTCTGTTGCACAGTCTTCATCGAGGCGTCCCAGCTGCAAGAATAAGACCTATACTGAGGAAGCAGCTTTCAAGTCATCTCACAGCCCAGTCTCACCGTGATAGTGTTCTGCTATGCAGCAGTCAGTAATTAGCCATGATTTCAGATGCTTTTCTAAGCAGTTAGTGTTATGGCTACCTATTACAAGGAGCAAACAGAAAGAGCCATCCAACTTCAGCAACTAGTCCCTCTGTGGCAACAGGTTCTGAGCTCTGAATTCAAGTACAAAACCTGTCAGCAGATGAGACTTTTGACTAGAGCAGAAGTGACGCTTCTATCTCCTCTTCATCACTAGTTACACGGCATGCACAGCACAGCTGTTCTGCAGAGAAACAGCGCCACCCAGTGACCAACGGCAGCCATTGCCTGCAAATACACGGCAGCTTCCCAGTATCTGCAGCAACAATCTCCCCACACGTGCACTTACCGAACCAGTGAACAGCATCAGAAGGACCTTGCACGAGACAAGGGTGACTTAACAGTTGTTTAACTGCAATCTGCTTCTTTGGGTCTACCTAGTGGGCAGAAACACTCCAGCTGTTACTTACAGCATTGAAAAGAACTGGAGACAATTCTTCTATTCCTGAGAGCTTCGAGGTGCCCAGAAGCACAAACAGAAACCAGCAGTATTTCATCACTTCACCTAAAGGAAGGTCCAACACCTGAGCTGGGAAGAGCAGTTACAGAACCTGTGGTTACAGCAAACGTTCCACGAGCATTTTGTATTTATGAGACTGCCCAGATATAGCTCAAATGCATACTGAGTATGTTCAGCTTTCTTTATGAGACATCTTTTGTTTACAGACCGGTTTTAGTTCTACAGCACAATTAAGAACAAGCAAGCTGCTTGAAGACTGTTTAATTACTAAAATAGAAATTATTTCTATTACCTGTAACTAGTACCATGTTTTTATTTGAGAATTTTCAGCACAAGGCAACGCTCACCTTTTCTTCATGGCATGGAACAATTTAACTTGTTTAAGCACTGAATAATTTCCAGGTACTCCACCAGTGCTTTGAGCTCCTGCAACAGCATTTTGTAGATCCATCTGAATAGAAGCAGCTCTTTTTCCTGTAGCAGCTGGTGAACTAGCAGGGTACTGCGAGGTGAAAGCCATTTGGGAACAGCGTATCTTCCTCTCTGCAATAAAACAGTTTAATGAAAATAAAATAACTAAAACAAAAGAGGATTTAGAATGAACCTTGAACAACTATTTGGATGATACTGACATTTCTATACTTTCCAAACATAGGAACAGACATATGCAAAATCAGCCTTAAGAATCACTTGAATAAATTCAATGGTGAAATGAAGATGTGCTTGGCTGAGGGCAATGCTGAAAGGCAAACTGCTCACAAGAGCTACAAAATGCATGAGATCACACCAGACATACTTTGTTCTGACCACAGTTGTGGCACATAGTCCATTTCCTTCAGTATTCCCAACATGAAATGATGTGGAGCATCACAGGGAAAGAAACACTGCGCACAGACACGATGATGCTGATTAGATTCAAGCAGCAGACTTAAAACAAGTCAGAGTTTTAGATTCCAGGATAGTTCAGGGTCTATAATGTGTGAAATTCAGTGACACAACAGTGCCCAGGTGCCTGCGTTCCATGCAACCTTCAGATCACAGCCACGTAAAATAAAAGCCAATTCGGTGCAGAAATAGCAAGCCTGTATCTTAATACCCGTGAGATTATCCACTTTTTTACTGCAGTCTGATTAAGTTCTAAAACTTGCTCATCCCAGTTCACTTACACAAGTTCCACCAATTCAAGCAATGCAGCTCTGAGATCCTGTGTATGTGAGGCAGGTAGAACTGAACAGTGCAGAAATGTTCTTTGACAGCTTTAAGAGCTCCATGCTGCTTGCAAACTCTCAGTCCAAATTTATTCACAGTGTTAAGGAAACGAACACCTGAAGCAGTTGGATCATCTGCCATGTGCCGCATTCTGCTTCTTGGCATAATGATGAACACAAAGAGTTTTCTGCTGCCCTGCAGAAATGGACAAAGTCCTGCTCACAAATGGACCAAGTTTCAGTGTACTACATAGTTTGTACCAGACTCAAAAGCCATGTCGTTCAATTAATGTGCTCAGGTTGTCATGCACTCAGAAAGGAAACAGAACTAACTGTTGAATTCTGAAGGCAATCTATGGGGTCCTGCATTACCTCCTGATTCTGGAAGAGGAAATTCTAATAGCAAATGCAGAACTTTGCTCTTCGTAGACATGAGAAGAGCTGGCGTTTAATAACATTCATTTCTGGTAAATCAAACGATGTGTTTTTATTTTTACTACAGATAGTATGGGGAGCAGCCAGTTGAAGAACCAGATACAAAAACTCTAGCCCATTGGCAAGAAAGCACTTCTCCTTAAATTCTGTATGCTATCATGTCATAGAATCAGGCTACAGTGCCACATAGGCCAACCAAGTGTGGAACCAAATCCACCAAATATTGGTAGACAGAGCAGCAAAAAAAAAAGGGGGACAATATTCATCAGACAGGCCTTTCTACCCACAGCTCAGCATGTTCTGCCATCCGAAAAGCAAGGCCTCTTGTCAAGCTCAGCTATTTCCCTTCTCAGTGTATTCTAGCACCACTGATACCCAATGTTATCCTCCTGTAGAGTGCCATCGTATTGTCATCATCCAAAGGA
Organism: Excalfactoria chinensis; assembly: GCF_039878825.1. NCBI lineage: Eukaryota > Metazoa > Chordata > Aves > Galliformes > Phasianidae > Excalfactoria > Excalfactoria chinensis. The sequence continues at coordinate 141,689,186 of NC_092826.1, forward strand.
AAAACCCACACAGCAGAGCATACAGCAGTACACCCATGCTCCAAATATCCGCCTGAAAAACAAAAAGACAAGCTTACAAACCTGAAGCACCCAAAATGGCTTACTGACAGATTGCACTGTCTGTCCTTGCCAAAGCCCACACAGCCCATGAAAAGCTGGCTCTTTCCCTCAGCAAAAAAACCCTTACAGTCCCAGAGAAAGCATGTAACCCTCATTCAATTGTTCTTCCACTCAACTTAGAGCGCTACTAAAACCAGTATCTTCATCTTAGCTCATCACACTGCTGCAGTTCCTTTGACCAGGATTTCACTGGCAAAAACGAAATCAAAGCCATCACAAGGGATTCAGCACAGTTGTGTGTTACTGGCTACGAGAGCTGTCAGCACAGTCACCTGTAAGGCTCTGCTGCTGCTCTGTTTGTGTACAGGCACAACAAGGTTCACACACCTCACAGTGCAATTCTCACTTGGACTGTAAAGAAAAAGGAGGCTTGAAAAGCAGTGTGTGGAAAACAAACAAAGCCAGAATTAGAACAACAGCGGGGCCATGGCACTTGTAGGAATTGCTCCATCATTAACAGCAGAGCGATTCAAGAAGTATGAGGGCATTCCAAACCAGACCAGTTTGGACAGATGAACAACTGCAAGGAATGGGCTCCAAAATTTCAGACATGAAATCAAAGCTGGAAAAACTCTTCACATTTTCATCTCCCAGTTTTTAGTACATGATGCATTACAATGGAAACAAGTCTTCACATACAACTTGGCAGCTAAAGACAAGTCTGACGAAACAGACTGCGCAAAAATGTGACAAATGATGGATAATTAACAGAGCAAATTGCTCTTTCAAAAACTTAGTAGTAGAAAGAGATCTCTGAAGCTGCTGTTTTGTAGAGCCCCAAAGCAGTCGCTTGAGACAGTTCAGGATCAGCCAGAGACAAACCAGCCAGCTGTGTGAACTGAGACCAATTGCACTTTTCTAGTCTGTGGCCACTGGCAGCTTCTGAGAGCTACCAAGCAATGCAGCCTCGCAGAATTCAGAAGGGAAACCAAGAGAGCCTACCTGAGCTCCACCGCGTTTAAATGCTCCGTGCAGAGGGGAGGGAAAGAGGGTAAAACAAACACCGGTCTACATACCTCTGAGCCAGTATCCACTTTGCCCGGGATTAGCTCTGGTGCTGAAGAAGCTGGGCTTCCACAGCATGTGCTCAGGCGGTAATCAAGGCCTCCCTGGAATAACACAAAGAATAGAGAGAAACATTTGCTTTAACAGAGTTGATGTCTTCTGGGAATAACATTCCAGAAGCCTCAGAGGCTTCTTCTCCTGTGTATATTTTCATTCATCTGACATTTTGCTTTCATTCAATGTGACCTCACTAAGCAAGTATTGTCTAAGACCGTGAGTATCACGTAAATGTGCAGATCTCAAGCTGCTCACTTATCCAGTGCCCTTGGCATGATGCATTATTTTCCTCAGCTGATCATCTGGATTGTGCCTGTTGGTTGTGCAACAACAGCCTGTCGGCCTTGATTACCTGTGAGAGGCTCCAACTTTGGCCAGCAAAAATTATTTGAGGGTAAGTAATTCTCTTTGAATCAGTAAGGCAGCCTTCCCATTCTTTCTTACCAGCACCCATCTTCCATGTTAATAAAGGCTTCTGGAAATCAGTTTGAAGATCAAGAAGCAATTCAGTTCAAGCATATGCAATCACAGGACCCGTATGTCACCTGCAAAAGTCATTTTATTCTATCCACAATCTCAGCCTACCTACAGTTCCTTAGAAGGTTCCTGAGGCACACCAACCCCATACTCCTACCACATCCCCTTGCATAAGAGAGGTGATGTACCTACAAGATTATCTACAGCTTAGACTATGAAAATAGGGAGTCTAGGTGGAGAAAATAATCTAACTGTGCTTCTGAGCAATCTGTTAACCACTCTCACACAGTTCAGGCCATTCCAAACAAGATGCAAGTACATGCCAGCCACAGAAACAGCTTGATTTTAGGGTGTTTGCTTGGACAAGTCCCTGTTGCATATGGTGGTCAAACATGCATTTTATTTAACAGATGCTCTTCCCTTTGGCTTTGCACAGAGTCCAAAGTCTATCAGCTTCTAATTATCAGTCAGCAGATTTTCCCGGTGGATGGGAAAGCAGTCAGGAATGATTTTCACCCAAGTGCCCAAGGAAAGACATTTTCTCTTCTGTTATTTCTTGCTGTGGACAGTGGTTCCCAGTCTACTAAAAGCTCGCTCGCTCTCGCCGTCTCAGAGATCTTCACTGACTGCTAGCAAGTACCCACCCAATAGCCCAGGTGGGAAATACCAGCTTGTATCTGTTGGAAAGGACCTGGGGACTAGGAGGACAAGTGGTGATAGAGCACAGGCTGAATGCAAGCCAGCAGTGCGCTCTGACAGAAAAGAAGTACAACAATGTCATCAGCTGCATTAAAAAGCAGCACAACCAGACCAGGACAAGTCATTCCTGCTTCAACACTCATTGGACCGCATCTACAACACTGTATCTAGTTTTGGCCAGGAAGGATAACAACCTGAAACAGATTCTGTGGATGACCTGCAGCCTGTGCAGGGGGCTGAAGCTCCCACTCAGTGAAGAGAAGCTGGGGAGAAAGATGTTGGTTCAGAGGAACCTCATGGCAGCTTCTCAGTGCCTACGGGGGGGAGAGGGTGCGTATGAAGATTGACTGAGGCTGTGGCCAGCAGGTCACGATGGGATAGTGACAGGAAACAGCCATACACCAGAACAGCAGACTAGACCTCCACACCAAGTTACCGTCCAAGACTATAACTCCATCAGCCTCTCAGCTGGAAGCCAGTTTCTTCTAAGAGGGATAGACAGTGCTTTCTTTTTCAGAGGGGAAAGGTTCTTTAGATAGAGGGATTTCATAAGATGCCTAGGAAAATGCTCGTGCTGTAATGATTTGATTTACTGAGAGATACCGGCAGCTTAAAACATGCAAAGCTCTAACCTACCTGTGAGGAAAGATTCAAGCCTTCCAGTACCTAACCTGTGCTTCAAGTCTTCAGTGACAGAAAATCCACTGGATGGAGCCAGAGGAATGCATCTCACCCCACACCCTCTGTATGGCCACCATTTGTTTAAAGGATCACTCTTCCTTAAGGCACGAAACTAGAGCAGTTTACACAACAGACTGACACCACAAGGGCTGTTCTCTAGATACAAACTGCAGCAAAGAGTGTAACAAAAATGGGAAACCAACACTCATATCAGATCTGTGTCCCATGAGGAGCATAATGCTTTACTCCCCTTCCAGAGGAAGATACAAAATCCAGCTCAGCTCCAGAACGTAGTACCAAATAGCAATAAGTATCTAACGTTTCCTGTAGTGAAGGAATTCTAAGCACAAGATGATGAGGGATGTCTGAGTTTCAGCTGGGACTGAATTTTCTTCAGTGCCTGATAGTATGAATGCTTTCGTTCTAGAAAAGCAATGTAGACAGCGCGGTGATGCTTGAAGTTGCTGCCAGGCAGCGTTGTGCAAAGCCAAAGTCAACATCAGCTGAGTGCCCAAGGAAGTGAGAAGGAACAGAATTAGGACAGCTGACTGAAACCGGCCAAAGGGATGTTCCATACCATACGACAGCTTGTGGAAAGAGTTTTGAAGGGGGTAGAACTTCATGTGAATCTCTTCCACTACCAGGAGGCTAACTGGACACGGACTGGTAGGTGGTGAGCAATTGCTTTTGCATTCATCATAACTACCATCCCTTTCTCAATCTCAGTAAATAATTCCATCTCACTTTGTGTTACTTTTCCCCCCTTCGGTTCTCTCCTGCAGTCCACTGGAATGGAGTGGAGGACTGTGTGCTGCTGAGCCACCTGCCAGGTTAAACCACAACAGCAGGGTAACTTTCTCTCTCCAATTTAGAAACAGTGAAATCAGAGAGATGCCCTGTAAGATAAGGTGATCTGAAAATGCATTTAGAAAGTATCAGAGAAAGATCAGTAACAACGGCAGCACAGAAAGCACGGAGCAGCACCGACAGGACTCTCTCCCATTCCCCGTGCTCAATCAGAGCAGTATGCACAAGTGCTCCAGTTACGCCCTGGGTCGTCACTGTGGCAGACCACACCAGCTAAGAAATCTGACCCTGGCCTCAAACTGTGTAACTGAAGCATTGCATTCATGCTGTGGGTGGCACAGATCACTCAGAAGGTGACAACATTCAGGGGCTCTGGTGTCCCACAGACCTCGTAGATGCTACTTCAAAACACTGAAATATGTTAGGAATTAAAACCAGTTCTCTTACCGTGAGTGCTGATTAATGGCTTCTACAAAAAGAGAATATATCACATTTCCTACTTCATTTTCAAACCAGTGAATCTTGAACCCAGTCTCCACTGAGATGTCAGAATCATTTCATTTCAGCTTTATTTTTATATTATTGTCTACTGCTAAAGATAAAAACAGTAAGCCGAAGTGTGGCAGAAACTATTTCTTACCTCTAAGACTGTAAATATTTCTTTGGTGTCTCTCTTACATGATACAATGGGCAAACATGTGGATGACTTCAGTTCTTCGTGGCATCAGTTTCTGTTTTAGCACGAGGCAAGTCATACTTAAGAGACCATAAAAGCAAGCTATGGAATCGCTAACTACTGTGCCATACCAGGTACCACATCTGACTGCTGTGGAGCATAAAAAGCACATATGGCACAGTGCACAATTCAACATCAACTCAGCAAAGACTGACATCACTCCATAGAAATTCTGGAACGCAGATCTGTGAAAACTGATCAGAAAAACATTCAGCATTTTCATTGGCATTTTGTGAAAGTTGCTGTCATGATGTTGAACTTCCTCCACTTTACAGCCAGAGAATATTGCCCTCTGAACAGCGAGGAACAAGGTTTGTGGTGCTCTGTTCAACTTTTTCCAGTTCTACAGCTTCTTTCAAAAGCCAGTGGGACCAGCAAGCTGCATTCCTATGTACCATCCCCCCCCCCCCCCGTGTTCTTGAGAACTCCACAACTCCAACAGAAGATACGATCATATTGAAATGCGTTTTGGCTTACCCCTAAAGTAACTTTGTCCATGATTTTTATTGCAACTCTTTCACCAGTCAGAAGATGCCGCCCGAGTGTTACCTTTGCAAAACCACCCACAGTTCAAAATACAGATGCTTAAAGTTGAGTGTGAATTCTTCTCCAATGTAATACTAGAGGAAGAGGTAATCGGCACCATCATTTTCCAACTGGTTTCAAAAGTCCAATTTCAAGTTTATACAAATGAAACCTGACATAGAGAACTGACATGAGCTGTCAATCTATTCTCAGATTAACTCTAGAGTGGTGAGACAGACTGTTAGGCATGCTGTTTCTGTACAAAGATGGCACTTACCCGTTCCAACTGCTTAATGCAATTCCCAGGACTTGAGAATTTCCTCGTAGCTGTTGACAGACATCCTGAAATGTGCATGAACTTAAGATCCTCCAAGCACGTGCAACGAGGAAGTGCCAGCAGTGTTCACATCCTCCTTAGGACATCTTCTTAGAGGCAGATCTAGCACTGCTCATCTTCTCACCAAGGTGCATCCCCCTCTCACCCAGCAACAACAAAACGCAGTGCATGAAGCTGACTTCTCTTGGGTTAACAATATGTAACACCCCTCAGGGCTTTGTGCCACAGAGCAGTAGCAGGGCTGGACTACAGCTTTAGGAAGCAGTGGAAGCCTTTCCCTGTATGGTTACAGTGTCCCTGCACGCACCCCACAACCAGAGCAGTGCAAGCTGAGCTGCCTTGCTGTTTCTTGCACTCATCCCCATCTCTGCGAATGAAGACTCGGAATGCAGTCAAGGCGTTGATTGAGCACAAGCGGGCCTTTATTCAATAGGAGAAAGGAGGGGGTGTGAGGTCTGAAGGAAAGGTGGGATTCATCCTCCCTTATCATCATGAGAGTGGCTCACAGCTCGTGCTGTTGCTTGGAGGCAGGGACTGGTGGTCTGATTCTACGCCCCCCCCCAAGAGGCTCGGCTTCTCCTCACTGATGCTGACCTGAGCCTGCATGGTGGTGCTGCTGTCGGGGCACTCGGGCTGTGCTTGGCCTGGGCTATCCCGGGACCCCTGCACTGGGTCCCAATCCAGGCTGGTGCCTGTGGTGTCTGGCAGGCTCAGGTCAGCAGCTTCAGGAGGGATGGGATGAACGAGGGCTTGAACAACGATGACGTTCTCATCTTCATTGATGGTGCCATATGGAAGGCTGTCGATTGAAATGCAGCATCCTGTGCTTCCTAACAGCTCTGCGTTGATGGAAGCACAGGATGCGCTGTCGTCCCATGCCCGGCGTCTTCGGGGCACACATGGGCTCGGGTCACCTAGGAAGGAGTAGATGCACAGTGGTTAGTGTCAAACGTTCACAAGATGAATCGTGCTTTAAAGAGGATCTTGGCATTTGGCTATGTAGTGGTGGTGGGCAGAAGCAAATAGGCTTCTAGCAACAGTGTCACTGTCTTGACAGTGATCCTCGTGCAGGTGCACCTCTTGTGTTGACAAGAGACACATTTGGGAAAGACAGGGGTGAACCAAAGATGTCAGGCACGGGCTCAAACGCCAGAAGGAGGTACAAGCCCACTGAAAGCATGAATCCTACCTGTGCTGCTGACAAGCAGTGTTTTGAAAGCTGGATTTGTACCCTTACCTGCCAGGACCATGACTTCTGTTTCTGAGGGCTCCCTGGCACTGTGCTGCAGTTGGTGTTCAGCCATAGGCGATGGTTTGCCCAGGCAAAAGCAGGAACACCAACTGCCAGCTGGTGCCTGCTTCCTCTTGCTGGGCACTCTTGGTCTGGAGAGAGAAAACAGAGCATGCTGCCAGTCGTGGTGCAGGGTGAGGGAAGAGCTGCTCCGAGCCCTTGACGACAGTTGCCCATTCCTGGCAAACCCACCCGACTAATGATGGTAGGGGCTGGAAAGGGAAGTCCTCTTTACCTTTCAGATGAAAAATCAAGGACTGTGTGGAAGATTTTCATTACAGCTGCGGGGCCTTCCTCCACCTCAGTGTTGCTGCTCCGTGTCGCAGCAGGAGAGCTGCTCTGGCCTCTCCTCTCTGCCAGAGCCTCCTGCAGCGTGAGCAGCTTTGCAGATGGAGGAGACACCCACACAGACTTGGGCCCAGCAAGAGAACTGTGCCCTGCAAGGGGAAACCACAGGTAAGAGGGAGGATCAGAAAGCAGCAGCACAGACATCCCAGTTCTGCATTTCTCTCAGACTTGCTTATCAGAGCCACTGGAAGAAGAGGGGCTCAAAACATCTGAATGGCAGTGACGGTTTTCTCCATGTAAATTATGGGTTTGGACACTCTCAGAATCCAGGAACAGGGCACCATATTCTAATCTAAACCCAGAAGCCTGCTGTCTCCTCAACAGTAAGAGCATTTTCAAAGGTCTTGGAGAAGGCCTGGATTGGATCAAGGTGTCAGATGAAGATCAAGCTAATGGAGGAAGACGCTCACCTGCTCCCTCTCCCACGGCTGGTGTGGATGTGGAGGGGAAGAGGACGTCTGTGTGGGTGATGAGGAACTCCACCACATCTGACTGCATCTGCAGCTCCTTGCATGCAGCTTCTCCATAGGCGGAGGCAGACTGGCTCTGCGGGGATCTGAAGAAAAGGCAGATCTTACAAGTCATTTCCCCAAGATCGTTTCCCCAAGTCTGAATTTCTGTAGCCAAAAACTGACAAGTTGGGCTCAGGAGACTTCCGCAGTGGGCAATCAGCGATGCCACTGACGAAATTATCCTGGATGATCAGGGACACAGCAGTCCCAGCTAAACAAGTGACTAGAAACTGTCATCTGGAAATTGTGCCCATGGCGTTGGGCGGGAGCAGAAGTAAGCATCGTGTTGAAACGGAAAAAGAAGTTTACCTTAAGAGGTTTGGAGCCCACACTATGGCCATGTTCTGAGCGTGCATGTTGGTGACGGAGCAGTTCCCGGCCAGAGACGCCAAGTGTCTCATTAAGTACTGCAGAGTCCTGGAAAACAAGAGGGGCAGATGTTCAGCACCAAAAAGCAAGCCGTGCTGCAGTGCACAAAACAAACCTCACTTCACGCTGGTTGTTGTCATTGCTACCGTCCCTGAATATGAAGTAGGTAAAACATTCTCACTGCCACCACGCTGCAGCACCAAGCCCCAGCACAGCACAGCCGCAGCCATCGGCTGCACCAACTGTGCCCCCATGCCAAGGAACTGACCCAGTCAACCGACCCGACGCAGCCTTCAGCCGCTTCAGCGTGCACAGGCATGATGCTGCCAGCGTGAGGCAACACCTGGAATCGCATCATGGCCCTCTGAAAGGCAGCAGGGCTGAGCTCAGCAGACCGAGCGCAGCACTGACCTGTAGTGAGGAGCGGGCAGCTGCTGGATGGTGTCCTGCATTCTGAGCAGCCGCTCCTCTTCCGTGGCAGCAGAAACAGCGTCCTGGAAAAAGGCAGGAAGGGATTCAGACACCAGGCGGGAATAGCAAAGGGAAGGGAATTCTCGCAAGCATCGCAAATAGCTTAAATAAGCACCTCCTGGCACCACCAGAAGTGGCATCAGCCAGAGGCAGGAGGTGGCAAAGACATGCCTCATGGGGCTAACAGAAAGAAGACCTCGGAGCTGGGGCACTGCTGCAACCATCAGCCAGGACGCCCAGGGAAGAGGTACGTGTCATTTCCAAGACATTGCCCTGAGCTTACCGAGAACTTGCCATACAGCTGCTCGGTCAGCAGAGGGTTTGGGAGCTCCCTGAAGTACATCTTGCACAGGGAGCTCACGCTGTGAATGTCTCGGACGCTCAGCTCGGGAACCTGCTCCGACTCGAATTCATGGCTGCAGAGAAGGACACAGGATTGAGCAGAGGGCTTTGAGAAAGAGGAAAGCAAGTCCAAAGCCACAACAAATACAGTCAAGAAAAGGAAGGGGTTCCTCTGAACGCCCGCAGCATGGCACGTGCCCCTGCTGACAGCTGTGTCAGTCGCAGCACTCTTACCGTAGTCGCTGGATCCTGGACGCCACGCCAGACAGGCGGTAGATCCCCTGCACCACGCCATGCTGCTCGATGAACTCAGCGCAGCTCTGCAGGACCTGGGGGACTACAGAACAAGAGCCAGCGGTTAGCTTAGCTTCTGACTCAAGTCCTGGGTCAGGCCCTGCTCTTCTCACATCCCACCCAGTAAGCCCAGCCGGGCTACCACTTGCTTCCTCCTTAGAGGAGAAAGCTGGCAGAGACAGCTGTGAGGAAGCTGCACAGAGACGTGTTCTTGGCTTTCCAGAAATGCCACCACCTAGCAACAGCCTGGAGAAAGTAATTCTGGCAAAATCACAGACACTGCAAGTCCCATCACAGCTCCCTGGGGAATGGAGGAATCCAATCTCACGACCAGAAGAGCTAGGAAAAGGCTGCAGGATGCTCTCTTTGGCCAGAAGGCTTCCTACGTTTTCAGACTGAAACAATTGTTGGATATGATCTCCCTTTCATCTTTAGATGCCCAGCGGAGGGAGATCTCAGCAATGGGCTGTTCCTTACCATCACGGCCAGAGCGGAGAAGGTGCTCCCCCAGGTCACACCCAAACACCCCTTCCTTCGCCGGCTCCGGCTGCTCCAATCTCCTGGGGCGAGCCTTCACCACCGAACGAAGGAAGGTGCTGAGCTTGCCCCGTTTCTTCGGCACTGCAAAGAAACAAAACAAAGAAACCAGTTCATTTCAGGCTTGGCTCAGTTGGACGAGGCTGAGCTTAACGCCTTCGACCGAGCACGGAACATCGGGAAGAACATTCCCAACAAGGACACGCAAGAACGGATTTTTCCCGTCCCTGCACGTGCCCAAGGCCAGGTCGGAAGGGGCCCCGGACAGCCTGCTCTCGACTCCTGCTAAATGCGCAGGCTGGGCACCCAGACTGAGGCAGGGGCCTTGGAGCCTGAGGATGATCCTTTAGGCACCTTCCAATCCCAAGCCATTCCAGGAGGATTCTGTGACTTCCCCAAGCCCAACAATAAACACAGTGGGATTGGGACAGATCTCTGCGTGTTCCCATGGACCTTAATGCAGTCCTGTTGCTAAGCTTGCTCAACGCGGGCATTAACGAACGCCCTGAAAGCCACGCTCTGACCCCATTTTACTAACCCGCATTGTCAAATGTAACATGTGTACCTGGCTTTGGCAATGAATTGATGAGGGACTCGGGAACTTTTCCACTGATGAGCTCCACGCACTCACCAGGGAAAAACCCAACCTGTAACAAGAACAAAAAGAGAGGAGGGCATTAGCCTGAGCCCAGAGCCAAAGGGAATGTCCCCTGACAGTGACACAGGGCAACCGTTTGCATCCGGAAGCCATCCTGTGCAGGCAGAGCAGCTCCAAGCTGATATTCCTGACTCTACTGAAGTTGGGCTCTCTAGTCGAAAGCGTGTGCCTACCTGAAAGCCAAGCTTGCCTCTCCACCAGGGGCTCAGCTCCTTTGGCGGCATAGAAATAATGCACACCAAGTCTCCCACCTGCAAGAGATTGAAACGTCAATCCCAGCTTCAGCACAGCTGGCAGGAAAGCACAGCTCAAATAACTGCCTTCTTCTGCGCCACAGAATATCCTAAAGCTAGACAGCAATTGCACCAATGCAGCCCCAAGGCATTTTCCCTTCTAAAACTGAACTTGGAGGTACAAGAGTCACACAACATACACAGTACTGCTGTGCAGTAGGAAACAGGTCTCAAAATCAGCTGGCTCTCTGCCAAAGGCTATGCAAGAGCTCCACTTTAACCACGGGCATCAGTTAGCAGGGCTTCCTGAACACATCTGCACACTTCACACACCCGTCTGCTGTTGCTCAGAGACCAGGCTCCCATACTGGGCAGGATCTGCTTGATTACAAGGTTCAAATGCCCAATCCAACCATACTGGAGAGATGGCTGAACTCCTCCTGACCCAGCGCAAGTCTAAGCTGGAACCGAACCTTCGAAGCTTCACCTCGTGAGACATTCTGAAGGTGTCTGAGAAGATTCCTGAGCCGTTCACACCCTAGACTACTCTCCCGTGCATGACAACAAGGAACGCCTGTAACTGCTTACCTCCAGGGAGACTTCATCCGGCCCCTGGGCGACGTAACGCTTAATAACATGGGCTGCCGCAATCGCTGGCACGTTGAAAGATGACTCCGCACGCACCAGCTGCGGCTTCCACATGTTATCAGCCTGCAAAACAGAGCACAGGCCGTGGTCAGGAGCTGAGGACAAACCAGGAGGATTTCAAGGGGAGGAGCACATCTGCAGAGAAAGCTGCAGGAAATGCGCTCCCTCCTGATCAGGAGCACTTCAGAAGGAGCTGCACTTCTCATCACAGTTGTTTCTCTTCCTGGCGTGCAGTGCCAGGCCATGCCAAGATGCATCTCTCTCTACCCAGACTCATCAGCAATGGCACTGGCGCAGACAGGTGGCCAGGCCCTTTTTGGCCCATTCTTTCCTGCAGGAGAGCACATCTGCGGCTCCCTCTGCTGGCTCAACACAGAGAACAAAGACAAGCCAGAGCTTCATACTGTACCTCCGTGCCCGCCACCTCGGGCTCACATCTGATCTCGCTGCATGCGTTGCCCATCCCAGCAGGTGTGACAAGCTGGAACAGAGAAGAAACACACGTCTGTTTTCTCTATTCACCCAGCACAGTATGGAGGGACTTCTTCAGAACTACCCTTGCATACTCTGCGGCATAGGCAAGAGTTCGAGAAACTACCCCTTGCTTCAGTAAATTCAAACGTGACAGCCTATTAGGCAGCGCTGTACCAAGTTGCTATCCCTCTGCCAGCAGATGGGGACTCTGGCACAGAGCAGCAGATGCAATCACCCAGAGCACTCTGACAGTGCGATAGCAGGGCATTAGACAGCATCCTTCTGAGGGCTGAGCTGGAGGGCAGTGAAGAAACCCACGGCATGTAAAACGACGTGGTGGGACAAAACATGGCACGTACCTGGCAACGAGATCACCTCAGGCTATCTGCAGCAGTTCCTGGTCACTCTGCTCAGATCTTATGAGAGCAAAAGCTGCACCAAGGCAGTGGGCGGAGGGTGGGCAGAGGAGAGAGAAAGAGCAGGTCAGTGAGCAGGGCTAAGACAGCCATGGCATAACGCACACAGCACAACCGTCCCATCCACTTGCTGCAAGACATGCTGAGTCTCAGGCTACGTGATGCCTGTCCACCCAGCAACCTTACTCTGCTTCCATAATTGAGCAAAGAAGACAACGGAAGAAGCATGGGACAGGTGCCACCTTTATGGACACCCCCTTTGGAATGTGTGTACCAGGGGAAGATTATGTCTGACGGTCAAGAGTAAGCAATATGGTGCTTTGAGCGCTGACAGCCAGCACTTCTCAACACCTCGCTGCCCACCCGTCCATCCCACGCTGGCTCAGCTTACCTACAGGATGCTGCGCACGATGGTACTCAAACAAAGGCACTAAACGCACAAGAACAACAAGAAAACCAACCACTCCGAACTCCTACTCGCCCACAAAGGAACACAGAACGCACCGCTCCTCCCCTCATTCCAGCCGCTTATGACATCACCAACGGCCACCAGCCTGCTCCACCATGACCCCCACAAGGGGGGGAGGCAAGACCACGGGGTCACATCTGATTCCAACACGGCACCACAACATTGCAGAACTCAGTGTGGGGTTGGAATTATGTCCTGGTGTGGCAGCACATTGGGAGGTGTTTGGGCACAGCTGAAGAGCTGACAGACACCTGACGTTTCCAAAGGAGGGTGCCATATTCACTCTCAGCATTTTTTTGTCCGTGTACAGCTCCAACCCTTTGCACACCTCTGTGCATGCACATATATGTGCATGCTCGTTTTTGCACACATACCCACTGACATGCACAGACCAGAGCAACCCCACTGCTTTGTACACACATGAACACAAACGTGTGTAACAGCACCCATGCACAAATACACACACACACGCGCATGCACACAAACTCGTGGAACCCCACTGCTTTGCACAATCCTGTGCACACTCACGTGTGTCATGCACTGATTTCCCAGCCAGTCCTCGTGGGGTCTCTTACCAAGGACGGGAGTGCGGGGGAGCAGCCAGAAGCTGTTTGCATTCCCTGCTGTCTGCTGGGCAGGTTTGTTGGCGATGCTTGGGTTGCTTTGCTTTCCCTTGGGAGGTGGGAAGGAGCTTTGTATGGAGGCACATCCCGTGCCAGAGCATCCCGATGGCACGCGTGGGATCAGCAGGTCTGTCAGAGAAGTGGGTGAGGTTGCACGCCAAGCTGCAGCAGAGGAAGGGAGGAGGTCCCAGCACAGCTCTGCACCACGCTCTGCCACGCTGGGCAGCTTGTTCCTGGCTCAGCAGTGCCATCAGACAAGAAGCAGGGAAGGAAAGCAAGGATGGGGATACCATCAAGCGCAGTTGGTGCATGACTGTGCAGACCCGCAGACCCAGAGCTTGTGGGTTGTTTCTGTAGCATTTGTGTGCTGTAGCTGAGCAAAAGGTTCTGCTGCTTGATTCTTCTTCTGAAAGAGCTGCCTACAGGTAAATGTCTGCAGGGATGGAGGATGTGACAGAAAGCATTTGTCTCCACATCAGTGTAGTTACACTTGGTCTAGAGAGTGAGAGAAGCAGGCAGCACTGCCTGACATTGGTCAGGGTGAGCTCCTCCTGCCACAGCGCCATGATGGCAGGGCTGGAGATGATCTGCAGAGCCAGCTCAGAGGTGGGAGCCAGGAATGGACATGGCAGGAGGACAGAGGTGTTAGGGAGCAGCCATGACGTCCAAGAGCATCAGAAGGCCCTGAAAAGCATCACAAAGCCACAGCCAGGAGGCATGGGGTTTGCATGAGCAGCATCCAGGATGCCAGAGACTATTTGCTCCCCTAAAAAATGGTAACAGAGCTCTCGCTGCAGGCATCACAAAGCCAGGCAAAATGGGAACACACGCAGAGCTCTGCTGCACTCACCCCACAGCCAGAGAGCTGCAAGCTGAGCTGTCTTGCTGTTTCTTGCACTCATCCCAATCTCTGCGAATGAAGACTCGGAATGCAGTCAAGGCATTGATTGAGCATGAGCATGCCTTTATTCAATAGGAGAAAGGAGGGGGTGTGAGGTATGGAGGAAGGATGGGACTCGTCCTCTCCTGTCATCACGAGAGTGGCTCAGAGCTTGTGCTGTTCCCTGGAGCCTGGGACTGGTGGCCCGATTCTACACCCCCTTCCAAGAGGCTCGGCTGCTCCTCAGTAACGCTGACCTGGTCCTGCTTGGAGGTGTCGCTTTCGGGGCACTCAAGCTGTGCTTGGTCTGGGCTGTGTTGCAAAGGCACTGGGCCACAGTCCTGGCTGGTGAGCCTGGCACTTGGAGCCTGGCACTGGTGGTCTGAATCCACGCCCACCTCCAGGAGGCTCGGCTTCTCCTCACTGATACTGACCTGAGCCTGCATGGTGGTGCTGCTGTCAGGGCACTCGGGTTGTGCTGGGATTGTGCTGTCCTGGGACCCCTGCACTGGGTCCCAATCCAGGCTGGTGCCTGTGGTGTCTTGCAGGCTCAGGTCAGCAGCTTCAGTAGGGATGGGATGAATCAGGGCTTGAACAATGATGACCTCCTTTTCTCTGTCGTTCCTGTCTTGTAGAAGGCTGTCTTCCGAACTGCAGTGACTTGTGCTTCTTAACAGCTGTCCATTGATGGAAGCACATGATGCTCCATCGTCACTTGCCCTGGGTCCTCGGGGTTGACAGGGGCTCAGTTCACCTAGGAAGGTGTAGACAGGTGTTACTGTCAAACATTCGCAAGATGAATCATGAAAGAGGTTCTTGACATTTGGCTATGTAGTGGTGGTGGGCAGAAGCAAATAGGCTTCTAGCAACAGTGTCACTGTCTTGAAAGTGATCCTCGTGCAGGTCCAGCCCTTGTGTTGACAAGAGACTCGTTTGGGAAAGACAGGGGTGAACCAAAGATGTCAGGCACGGGCTTGAATGCCAGAAGGAGGTACAAGCCCACTGAAAGCATGAATTCTACCTGTGCTGCTGACAAGCAGTGTTTTGAAAGCTGGATTTGTACCCTTACCTGCCAGGACCATGACTTCTGTTTCTGAGGGCTCCCTGGCACTGTGCTGCAGTTGGTGTTCAGCCATAGGCGATGGTTTGCCCAGGCAAAAGCAGGAACACCAACTGCCAGCTGGTGATTCCCTCCTTTTGCTGGGAGAACTTGGTCTGGAGAGAGAAAACAGAGCATGCTGTCAGTCACGGTGCAGGGTGAGGGAAGAGCTGCACTGAGCGCTTCCAACAGTTGCCTGTTCCTGGCCCTGCCTGCTTTCTGCTGAAACACAGCTTAGAAACGCGCTCTGTTTCAAACAGCAGAGGACGTTTCCATTCCTACAGCTCAGCCCTCAAGTCCTGCTGGCTAGATTCCTCTCAACGATATCAAGCAAGATGCGGAGCATGTGAGCAAAGGCTCCACAGCCGGACAGGACAGGAGCTGGCAGGCGTTAACTGCTTTATGAGGAACCGTGCAGCCATAAGGGAAGCTCAAAAGCATTTCTGACTCTTACTGCTAATACCTCCTTGGCCTCAGCTCACTGCCATCTTTAATTTCTAATGCCAGCAAGTCTAACCAACAGCTCTGCTTACAGGAGAGGTGCAGTTGGTATCAGGCACGTGGACCTGAAATCTGGAAAACACTAATATTTCCAGGTACAGCCAGCACAGGCCAGGATAGACGCCAGCGTGGCTTTCTGCATCTTGTGACTGCCTGCCCAACCAGGAAGGAAAGGCATCCTTGTGTGGCTCCACTGAGCCTGTTGGGCAACTGTATGTTAGTTGAGTCCTTGGAGACATCATGGATAAAAATAAACCAATAAAACCCACCCGACCAAAGATGATAGGGGCTGGAAAGGGAAGTCCTCTTTACCTTTCAGGTGGAAAATCAATGACTGTGTGGAAGATCCCTGGCACAGCTGCGGGGCCTTCCTCCACTTCTATCTCTATATCCCTGTACTGTGTCACAGCGGGAGAGCTGCTCTGGCCTCTCCGCTGAGCCTGTGCCTCCTGCACCGTGAGCAGCTTTGTGGATGGAGGATGCACCCACACAGACTTGGGCGCAGCCATAGAACTGTGCCCTGCAAGGGAAAACCACAGGTAAGAGGGAGGATCAGAAAGCAGCAGCACAGCCATCCCAGTTCTGCATTTCTCTCAGACTTGCTTATCCGATGTATGTGCTCAGATGTATGCTTGTGGCAAAGAACACAGCCATAATTAAGAGTAGCTCACTGCATCAAAACAGGCAAACAAAAACCCTAGAAAACCTAGGGGGCAGGGAACTCAGAAAGCTTTGTTGCCACATTTCAATCAAGCTTCACCTGCTTGCAAAACATCTTAACAGCTGTGACGGTTTTCTCCATGTAAGTTATGGGTTTGGACACTCGGGATCCAGGAACGGAGCACCATATTCTAATCTAAGCCCAGAAGCCTGCTGTCTCCTCAACAGCAAAAGCATTTTCAAAGGTCTTGGAGAAGGCCTGGATTGGATCAAGGTGTCAGATGAAGATCAAGCTAATGGAGGAAGACTCTCACCTGCTCCCTCTTCCACGGCTGGTGTGGATTTGGAGTGGAAGAGGCTGTCTGTGTGGCTGATCAGGAACTCCACCACAGCTGACTGTGTCTGCAGCTCCGTGCATGCAGCTTCTCCGCTGGTGCAGGCAGACTGGCTCTGCGGGGATCTGAAGAAAAGGCAGATCTTACAAGTCATTTCCCCAAGATCGTTTTCCCAAGTCTGAATTTCTGTAGCCAAAAACTGACAAGTTGGGCTCAGGAGACTTCCGCAGTGGGCAATCAGCGATGCCACTGACAAAATTCTCCTGGATAAGCAGGGACACAGCAGTCCCAGCTAAACAAGTGACTAGAAACTGTCATCTAGAAATTGTGCCTTGGGGGCTGGGGAGAGCAGAAGTAAGCATCGTGTTGAAACGGAAAAAGAAGTTTACCTTAAGAGGTTTGGAGCCCACACTATCGCTAAGTTCTGAGCATGCATGTTGGTCACGGAGCAGTTCCCAGCCAGAGACGCCAAGTGTTTCATTAAGTACTCCAGCGTCCTGGAAAACAAGAGGGGCAGATGTTCAGCACCAAAAAGCAAGCCGTGCTGCAGTGCACAAAACAAACCTCACTTCATGCTGGTTGTTGTCATTGCTACCGTCCCTGAATATGAAGTAGGTAAAACATTCTCACTGCCACCACGCTGCAGCACCAAGCCCCAGCACAGCACAGCCGCAGCCATCGGCTGCACCAACTGTGCCCCCATGCCAAGGAACTGACCCAGTCAACCGACCCGACGCAGCCTTCAGCCGCTTCAGCGTGCACAGGCATGATGCTGCCAGCGTGAGGCAACACCTGGAATCGCATCATGGCCCTCTGAAAGGCAGCAGGGCTGAGCTCAGCAGACCGAGCGCAGCACTGACCTGTAGTGAGGAGCGGGCAGCTGCTGGATGGTGTCCTGCATTCTGAGCAGCCGCTCCTCCTCCGTGGCAGCACAAACAGCGTCCTGGAAAAAGGCAGGAAGGGATTCAGACACCAGGCGAGAATAGCAAAGGGAAGGGAATTCTCGCAAGCATTGCAAATAGCTTAAATAAGCACCTCCTGGCACCACCAGAAGTGGCATCAGCCAGAGGCAGGAGGTGGCAAAGACATGCCTCATGGGGCTAACAGAAAGAAGACCTCGGAGCTGGGGCACTGCTGCAACCATCAGCCAGGACGCCCAGGGAAGAGGTACGTGTCATTTCCAAGACATTGCCCTGAGCTTACCGAGAACTTGCCATACAGCTGCTCGGTCAGCAGAGGGTTTGGGAGCTCCCTGAAGTACATCTTGCACAGGGAGCTCACGCTGTGAATGTCTCGGACGCTGAGCTCGGGAACCTGCTCCAACTCGAATTCCTGGCTGCAGAGAAGGACACAGGATTGGGCAGAGGGCTTTGAGAAAGAGGAAAGCAAGTCCAAAGCCATAACAAATACAGTCAAGAAAAGGAAGGGGTTCCTCTGAACGCCCGCAGCATGGCACGTGCCCCTGCTGACAGCTGTGTCAGTTGCAGCACTCTTACCGTAGTTGCTGGATCTTGGATGTAACGCCGGACAGGCGGTAGATCCCCTGCACCACGCCATACTGCTCGATGAACTCGGCGCAGCTCTGCAGGACCTGGGGGACTACAGAACAAGAGCCAGCGGTTAGCTCAGCTTCTTACTCAAGTCCTGCTTCAAGCCGTGCTCTTCTCACATCCCACTCAGTAAGCCCAGCCGGGCCACCGCTTGCTTCCTCCTTAAAGGAGAAAGCTGGCAGAGACAGCTGTGAGGAAACTGCACAGAGATGTCTTCTTGGCTTTCCAGAAATGCCACAACACAGAAAGTAATTCTGGCAAAGCCACAGACACTGCAAGTCCCATCACAGCTCCCTGAGGAATGGAGGAATCCAATCTCAAGTCCAGAAGAGCTAGGAAAAGGCTGCAGGATGCTCTCTTTGGCCAGAAGGCTTCCTGCGTTTTCAGGCTTACGGAATTGCTGGATATGATCTCCCTTTCATCTTTAGATGCCCAGCGGAGGGAGATCTCAGCAATGGGCTGTTCCTTACCATCACGGCCAGAGCGGAGAAGGTGCTCCCCCAGGTCACACCCAAACACCCCTTCCTTCGCTGGCTCCGGCTGCTCCGATCTCCTGGGGCGGGCCTTCACCACCGAGCGAAGGAAGGTGCTGAGCTTGCCCCGTTTCCTCGGCACTGCAAAGAAACAAAACAAAGAAACCAGTTCATTTCAGGCTTGGCTCGGTTGGACGAGGCCGAGCGTAACGCCTTCGACCGAGCACGGAACAACGGGCACCCAGACTGAGGCAGGGGCCTTGGAGCCTGAGGATGATCCTTTAGGCACCTTCCAATCCCAAGCCATTCCAGGAGGATTCTGCGACTTCCTCAAGCCCAACAATAAACACAGTGGGATTGGGACAGATCTCTGCGTGTTCCCATGGACATTAATGCAGTCCTCTTGCTAAGCTTGCTCAACTCGGGCATTAACGAACCCCCTAAAAGCCACGCTCTGACCCCATTTTACTAACCCGCATTGTCAAATGTAACATGTGTACCTGGCTTTGGCAATGAATCGATGACAGACTCGGGAACTTTTCCGCTGATGAGTTCCACACACTCACCAGGGAAAAACCCAACCTGTAACAAGAACAAAAAGACAGCTGGGCATTAGCCCGAGTCCACAGCCAAAGGGAAAGTCCTCTGTCACCGACACAGGGCAACCGTTTGCGTCTGGAAGCCATCCTGTGCAGGCAGAGCAGCTCCAAGCTGAGATTCCAGACTCTACTGAAGTTGGGCTCTCTAGTCGGAAGCGTGTGCCTACCTGAAAGCCACGCTTGCCTCTCCACCAGGGGCTCAGCTCCTTTGGTGGCATAGCAATAATGCTCACCAAGTCTCCTATCTGCAAGAGATTGAAACGTCAATTCCTGTGGCAGGAAAGCACAGCTCAAACGACTGCCTGCTTCTGCGCCGCAGAATAGCCTCAAGCTTGACAGCCATTGCACCAATGCAGCCCCCAAGGCAAGGAACGTCTGGAACTGCTTACCTCCAGGGAGAGCTCATCCGGCCCCTGGGCGACGTAGCGCTTGATAACATGGGCTGCCGCAATCGCTGGAACGTTAAGAGATGACTCCGCACGCACCAGCTGCGGCTTCCGCATGTCATCAGCCTGCAAAACAGAGCACAGGCCGTGGTCAGGAGCTGAGGACAAACTCTTTCCTGCAGGAGAGCACATCTGCGGCTCCCTCTGTTGGCTCAACACAGGGAACAAAGACAAGCCAGAGCTTCACACTGTACCTCCGTGCCCACCACCTCAGGCTCACTGCTGATCTTGCTGCACTCAAGGCCCATCACACCAGGTGTGACAAGCTGGAACAGAGCAGAAACACACTTCTGTTGTCTCTATTCACACAGCACAATATGGAGAGACTTCTTCAGAACTACCCTTGCATACCCTGCGGCATAGGCAAGTGTTCGAGAAACTACCCCTTGCTGCAGTCTGTTCCAATGTGACAGCCTATAAGGCAGCATTGTACCAAGTTGCTATCCCTCTGCCAGCAGATGGGGACTCTGGCACAGAGCGGCAGATGCATTCGCCCAGAGCGCTCTGACAGTGCGGCAGAAGGGCATTAGACAGCACCATTCTGAGGGCTGAGCTGGAGGACAGTGAAGAAACCCACGGCATGCAAAACAACAAGGTGGGACAAAACATGGCACGTACCTGGCAACAAGATCACCTCAGGCTACCTGCAGCAGTTCCTGGTCACTCTGCTCAGATCTTATGAGAGCAAAAGCTGCACCAAGGCAGTGGGCGGAGGGTGGGCAGAGGAGAGAGAAAGAGCAGGTCAGTGAGCAGGGCTAAGACAGCCATGGCATAACGCACACAGCACAACCGTCCCATCCACTTGCTGCAAGACATGCTGAGTCTCAGGCTACGGGATGCCTGTCCGCCCAGCAACTTGACGATGCTTCCACAATTGAGCACAGAAGATGATGGAAGAAGCATGGGACGGGTGCCACCTTTACGGACACCCCCTTTGGAACATGTCTACCGGGGGAAAATGACGTCTGATGCTCAAGAGTAAGCAATACGGTGCTGGGAGCTCTGACATTCAGCACTTCTCAACACCTCACTGCCCACCCGTCCATCCCACGCCGGCTCAGCTTACCTACAGGATGCTGCGCACGATGCTACTCAAACAAAGGCACTAAACGCACAAGAACAACAAGAAAACCAACCACTCCGAACTCCTACTCTCCCACAAAGGAACACAGAACGCACCGCCCCTCCCCTCATTCCAGCCGCTTATGACATCACCAACAGCCACCAGCCTGCTCCACCATGACCCCCCACAAGGGGGGGAGGCAAGACCACGGGGTCACATCTGATTCCAACACGGCACCACAACATTCCAGAACTCACTGTGGGGTTGGAATTACGTCCTGGTGTGGCAGCGCAATGGGAGGTGTTTGGGCACAGCTGAAGAGCTGGCTGACTCCTGACGTTTCCAAAGGAGGAGCTCTTTGGGATGCTTCAAACCCATTTCACTGACTAGGTCATTTCTAGAAAGTCCAGCTGACAAATGCTCGCTTTGTCTGGGTAACGCCTCTATGCATCATGAATGAAAAATAAAATTAAATGGGCACGCCACCCTGTGAAACTTACCTCTCTGCTCTTGTTGTCAGCCAGACACCTAAGATGAGCATTACGTGTCCCTGCTCCTGAATGGAGATGCACCCAGGTCTGTGTTCCACTCTGCTCCACCTAAGTGTCTAAAAGAAACACAGACAGAGATGATTAGAAGATCCTTTGCGCAGACGAAAGCGCAGGCTGCACGCCTATTCTCTTTAGCAAGAAATACTACTTGAGAATCCACAGACAGTTTTATGAGAGGGAGTATGAAAGATGAGCAGAAAGGAAATAGATTCATTAAAATAACCGAGTTAATCCTCTCCCCGTCAAAAAGGAAGCCTTCTGGGCACTGTTAGCAGCACCTCCTACAACACCTTGCACCACAAATTGTGGCACATGCATTTTTTTCCCACAGGCCCCTCGCTTCTGTCGTTAGTGTCAGATCCACTCAGGTTCAAATACGTGGATCAGAACAGCCAGTCAGTTCTGCTGAGGCAGGATCCCACCACTGGGATGTCCCCCAGTTCCATTCCCTGCTTCTCCTGGCACGGGTGGGGAAAGGAACAGCAAGTGATATCACCTACCCAGACTTCTGCTGGGCCTTCCATTCGGTCGCCCATCCCAGGGAGAAGCAGGGGAGCTCCCGTGGCACAAAGCTCGCAGCTGGAGAAATCAAGGCTGCCTCTAAGATGGTGCTTTCAAACAGCACGAGTAACTGGATGTAGCACTTGAAACACAAGGGTATCATGAAAAAGCCACCAGTCCCCACGGATGGGGCTGTTCGCAGAGACAACAGCTGCGTGCTTTCCAGCAGTGCGATGCTCACCCAACAAAGCGCTCAGCCAGCAGATGCCTCCAGCGTCTGAGCACCCATTTGGAGATGGTTTTCTTAACATCCAGGCTGAATCTCCCCTCATACAACCTGAGGTTGTTCCTTCCACTCCTCTCACTAGTTACATGGGAGAAGAGCAGGACAACCCCCACCCCCACATAACCTCTCTTCAGGTCATCGTACAGAATGATAAGGTCCTCCCTGAGCCTCCTCTTATCCAGACTAAATCATCCCAGTTCCATAAGAAGCTCCCCATAAGACTTGTGCTCTAGACACCTCACAGCTTCACTGGTCTCCTCTGGACACATCTCAGCATTTCATTGCAGTGAGGGGCCCAGAACAGAACACAGAACTCAAGGTGAGGACTCACCAGTGCCGACTACAGGGGGATGATGGATTCCCTGCTCCTGCTGGCTTCAGCCTCCTGCATTCCAATTCCAATCTCAACCATTCCTGCTGTGGTAGGACTTGAATCCTCATTTGGGGCTGGAGCTCAACAGGTCAGCACATCAGAAATAACACAACGTGCCACTGGAAGACGTGTCTCAAAGCCCAGAAAATCCAACTCTCTGACCTTGGCACAACTCACCAACCAAGAGCCAGGCCTTGACAACTTGGCTGATCTGAGCACGTGGGAGGGGGCCAGACAGTGGACCACCAGTGTCCATTTCCACTGCAGCTCCCTGTAGAGAACAGCACCAGTCAGCAGGCGTGAATGAATTCATTGACAAGCTGCACAATGAGTCTGTTCTTTACATGAGGAAAAAAACAAAACAACACACACACATAGATTCCTGACCAAAAAATGTGGGAGTTAATAACCACCAAAGAGGTTCCTGTTCCTAGGCCTAAACCTCTCACCCCAACTCCTGGGTGATGCCCACAGGCTTCAAGTCAGGTCTCAAATCCATTGGACTCCCGTCACAGAGCTCTATCAGAAAGGATGTTACACATGTCACACTTACATACATTTTGCACCAGGAACAGCGCTGCCAGCAGGAGCAGAGAGGTGACTGTCCCCCTGTACTCGGCACTGGTGCGGCTGCAACTCGAGTTCTGTTTCCAGTATTGGACCCCTCACTGCAAGAAAGACATTGAGGCACTGGAACATGTTCAAAGAAGGGCAACAAAGCTGGTGAGGGCTCTGGAGCACAATGGGGCCATATGAGGAGAGGCTGCGGGAGCTGGGAATGTTCAGCCTGGAGAAGAGATGGCTCAGGGGAGACCTTCTTGCTCTCTATAACTTCCTGAAGGGAGGTTGTAGTGAGCTGGGGGACGGCCTGTCCTCTTGTGTCATTATTGACAGAACTAGAGGGAATGGGTTCAAGCTGCGGCAGAGGAGATTCAGGCTGGACATTAGGAAATAGGACTTCTCAGAAAGAGAGGCCAGGCTCTGGAATGGACTGCCCAGGGAGGTGGTGGAGTCACCGACCCTGGGGGTGTTCAAGGAACAACTGGATGTTGTGTTGAGGGACATGGTTTAGTGGGAGCTATTGCTAATAGGAGAACGGTTGGACTGGATGATCTTTTATGTCTTCTCCAACCCTGGTGATTCTATGCTTCTATGATTCATATGCTAACAAGCAAGCAGAGGCTCTTTTGTTAAATCTTTCCATAGAGAGAAGAGTTTATATCTGCTTCTCCCGACAACAGAAACACGGTACCAGCTTTCCAAGCCCACCCGCCACACAGTAGGCGGACAACGCACGCGTAAAGGAGCATGCACATCGCCTCTGGCATAACTCGAGCCCACAACCCACCTTCAGATCTCTGTGGATTTCTCGTGTTTTACACTGATGCAGCCTCGCTGCAGCTCCATGGGTGTCACACAAGGCCTGCAGGATCTCTTTCTCCGCAAACCCCACCGGCAGGCCTTGGTCCATGAGGATTGCCACCTGCCCTCCTGAGCAAAAACAAGCACTAAGAATGAGAGCACAGCAGACTGGATTTGCCCTGGCCTGGCCCAGCTCCCAGTCGTACCAAACAAAACCTGGGATGCAGACAGCTCCCCAACACCCAGCTGGACACCTGCACACAAGAAGTTGATCAGATCCATCCCCAAGCAAGCACCAAGCAGCCCCAGGAAGCTCTTTGCCATCAGCTCCGTCATCACCCTTCCTTTCCTCCACACCTCCATCCCAAAGTGGTTTCCACATCTGCCAGCACGTGTTACCTCCCACCTGCTCATCACACAGTGCTTCAAAAGAACCAAATCTGTTTCCGGGGCCCTCCTTCACCTCACTGCGATAACACTCAGGATTCAAATTACACAGAAATCCTAGCAGAAGTTCTTGGGGAGAACTGCACCTAACATTCCTCCTTCTACAAGCAAACAGGCCCAACACATGGTCATAAAAACGCTTTCATCAAAAAGAAGCAGAGATGGCACGGCGCAGGACAGACGAACTCGGTGTGCACATTTGAAGCCATTCGAGAACCTAGACCTTCTTGCTGCAGGACCCCTGACTTCTGTTAAAAGCTGAACGGTCACAACAACACCTGTTTCCATCAGCTGCCCCCATCCCAAACAGCCAGCCTTCTTGCGGTCACCCGGCCCAAACATCCCTTTTGCTCTACACTTGATTCCTGCAAGAGAGATGGGAGCTCGGCACGCACACCATCCTTCCAACACCCCATCCCAGCAGCAAGGGATCACAGCACTGACACAGCCAAAACAAAAAGGGTGTGCGAGTTTCCTGGTAGCACTCACTGTGAACAAATCTACCACTGAGCAACACCGTGAGCCACCACTCACCTCAGCACAGGTCAACCTGTAACCCCAGCCTTCCCCTATCCATGTGCACGCGCACACCCGTGCGCCACCCTGCCTGCTTTGCACACCCCCATGCACGCACTGCATCTTGTGCCCTCCTTTGCATTCACAGACGTGTGCAAACCATCCCTGGGAACACGTACGTGCCTACACCTACCACAAACATCCCTTTTTCCGCACCTGTGTGCAACCCAACTCCTCAGCACACGCACGCATTTGTTCCACCCTGTCCATGCACTCACCACGTGCCCTCCAGCATCACTGCTGCCTCCTCCGGTACCGTACCTGCAGATGCTTCAGAGCTCATTAGCATGGACTTCCTTCCTCCCCTCGGCAGCTGCTCCTGCGCTCACCTTCATTCCTACTGAGATACCGTCCGCTTCCAGCACCAGCTGACCTGCAAGACAGAGAAAGGAAAGGTGGGATTCATGCAAACGCAGAAGCCCAAGGCTGCATCATCACCACGTATGGCAGCCTCGGGAAGTCAGCTGCAACAACAGCCTTTGTCAGAATGGAAACAGGCACCGTCAATTAAGTGTGACCTCCAAAGTCATTGCCACCATCAGAAATAGGCACAGAAATCGCTCACTTCACTGCAGGTGGTTACCTCCAAATTCTTTTGCTTTTGGGAAAATGTGGACACCGAATTAAGGACACCAGAAAAGTGACATCTACTTCCCTGGAGGTGGTTAAGCTGGGAAGCAGGACTTGAGCAAGAAAAGCTTCTCAGCTCCTTGTAAGGCACTAAGTGATGGGGTGATTTCCCATACCTGCAGAAATCCTGACCTCTGCCACAGGTGGGTGAGTGACACAAAAGCTGTGTCCTTGGTTCTCAGCCTTACCTTCTCAAGCTGCTCATCTTGCTGTGCACCTCCTGCTCTGAATAGTCTTCTTATGCTCCCACGGGGCAGGTAGAAAATGAAGACACAGCCCCTGCCACCAAGGTCAGCTCTGCAGCACACATGACCTGAGGAGCACTTGGCTACTCATGCAAACTGCGCAGTGCAAGGAAGATTGCTGCATGTTGCGCTTCTTCTTCTAATGGCTCAGAAATTAATTTTCCTACGTAGAAAATGGGAAAGGAAAATAAATAAATATATAAATAAACAAATAAAGCAAAAGCCTGACACAAAGCAGACGTGATTGTAACTATGGAATTCAGGAGGGCAAGGGATTTGCCCTCTATACGATAAAGCTGACTGCAAAGGACTAAGAACAGCCATGAACACGTTGAGAACTTGCGGGTAAAATTAGAGACTGAACCAATCATGGGCTTCTGGAGGTGAGGGTCTGCTCCAGGCCGCACCTGTGCACCTGTGTGCAACCCATCTCCTCAGCACACCCCTGTGCAAGCACACATTTTTGCCACTGCGTGTACACACTATCTGTGTGCTCACACACACTCACGCGTCCACATCCCGTAGTGCAGCCCTGTGCGCACACACACAGACACATGTGTAACCCCTTCCTTTCACTCCCAAAGTGCACGCACACAGCAGTACCACAATGGCCTTGTGCAGCTCCGACACTCTGCACACCCCTGTGCACACACATACATGTGCATGCTCGTCCTTGCACGCATACCCACTGACCTGCACACACCTGAGCAACCCCACTGCTTTGGACACCCATGAACACAAACGCGTGCAACACCATCCGTGCACAAATCCACACACACACACAAATGGAAGAGTTTGAATTCCTAATTGAATGGGAATCCAAGTGCAAAACTCCAATTTTGCAAATTCGCTAAATTTTTGGATACCAAGTGCTTTAGTTTGGTAGAAGACGTGAGGGCAAGTAATGGGCTCATTGAATGGATACACTCAGTAATGGAAAATCCATGCACTTTATCAACCAAATTAAGGAATGAATTTTTACCTTAAAAAAAATTAAGCAATGAATGTTTACCTTCTGGATTTGAGGGATGTCTCTTCTGCCTGGTTTGGCCAAAGGAAGCCTAAGGTTATTTGCCTTTGAATAGCAAAGCCCTAAGAGAGGGAGAAGAGTTAACCTGGACAGCGTTACCCAGGGTTGTGGGAACAGCTGAATGATTTTTGAGAACTGGTCAACTCGTGAACCTGAGACCTGGGATCCTCCATCCTAGGGTGGAACTTTACTGGAGCACGTGGATGCCACAGCAATAAAAGAACTGTGTACAACAGACTGAGAGTTTGCCGAGTGTCTTGGTTTACAGAAAGCACAACTAACTCAGCAGCAAGTGACATACTTGGAATAGGAGATTACAGCTGGACTTTGAACCTTAAGGACTGCCAGGAAAGAAGCCATCTACTAAACCCCTGAGCTGCAAACTGCCAAGGAAGTCCATACTTTCCCAGTAATGACAGGAGGGTGCCAACCACGGATACACAGCTACGGACTGATGGTAAACTTCAAACAGCATCAAGTGAGTAAGGGATAGCCAGGGTGCACTGGTGCTCAATGTTCAGGAAGCCCATAGATCTACACTGGGCCAAAGGACACTCATTTTATTACCTCATACAGTGTTTCCTGTATTGGAGGCAAAAGCGGGACATTGGTTCTCACCAAAAAAGATTATCGAAACACCAAGCCATCCTGGTAGAGCAGGGAGATGTAGAAATAACTGTAACTAATACTGTCAACCCAGTATCTTTCCTTAGCGGAACTCCCGGATTGCACGACTGCTTGGAAACAACTGAAGCTGCACATTCCAGCTGCTCGGTCGGACCTGAAGGATGAACCCTCTGAGGATGCAGAATACACCTGGTTAACCAACAGCTGCAGTTTGATGAGACAAGGAGACTGTAAGGCAGGACATGCAGTAACTGCTACTGACCAGGTAATAGAAGCACAACCACCAGCTGTTGGGACTTCCCCTCGGAAGGCTGAAATAACTGCCTTGACCAGAGCCTTAATTCTATGGACAGATGCTAAATATGTGTTTGGGGTGCCACACGCTCATAGTACCATCTGAAAGGAGCAAGGATTGCTCACACACAAGGAAAATAGCGTGATGTAAATCTACCAATGGCTACTAGAGGTGGTAAAGGACATCAGAAATGTAACACTGCACAGGAGACAGAAAATAAGGTGATAGATCAGATGGCAGAACAGGCAGTTGAAGAAGGCTTCAATTCCAGATGGTACACTTAAAACCTCTGAACCCAAGTCAAAACCTGTAAGATATTCTAAGGAGAACAGGAGTCTAATTAACAATTTAGAAGGGAAGAGAGCAAGCTGACAGATGGGTGCAAACCCAGATGGACACAATGTTATGCCCTTTTGTGTTTTATGGAAATTGGTTAGAAGGGAAGATCGATATTGGGCAAACCCTACAAAGTACAATCCCAGGACCAGGAACAGGGCACAAGTGGGCCTCACGGGAAGGGGCCTTCCAGGGCAACCATGGCAAATTGATTTCACACAGCTCCCAAGAAAAGGGGGGTATCGCTGTAGGAAAATTTCTGTCACCTTAGAAACAGTTCAGGATGCTGCTGCAGATGCCTGATGGACAATCCAAGAGGAGGCATCCTGTTTATCCAAAGTTGAATTGCAACATGGGGTAGGCAGGGATAACACTGATTGGGGAACAGTTTTCTCTGGACTATGGGATAAACTTGCTAGTTGCCAAATTTGGGATGACTAAAACAGCTTTTCTTAGCCTGCATCACCTTGCTACTCTTTGTGTGTTTTGCTTGTGTTGTTATAAGATGCTCTTTGTGTCTGTGCCAGGATACCAGAAGGGAATATATGAGGTATAGGAGAGGCATGAGCTAAAGTAAAAGGTAGAGAGCGGGACTTATTTCAGGACACGTCAAGATAGAATAAAATAATCTAGCAGGTGGAAGCCCTGCTAGATTAAGGAAAGGGGGGAACTGAATAGTGAAAAAGGACTCCATAGTAGCTGAAAGGGGAACACTCTGCTACAGAAAAGGGAAAGGGGGCCTCACTAAGGCAAAGGGTAGTTACAGATAGACAGTTTATGTTAAGGGAGGACAGAGAAAGGGGGAATTACAGACACTTACTCAAAACAAAACCAGAAAAGAGGGCAGCAAAGATAAGAAGGAACTGACGGAGACCTCTGACAAGAAGAAGGATTAGATACCCCCAGGCAAGATGATGCTGACATGGGAGAACGATAACGGCAGATAACACCAAGAAGGAAACAGAAGAAGAATTTCACCCCAAAACAAAGACAAGGGTCGCGGGGAATGGGGTCAGAGGGAATGGGGTTGCGGGGAATGGGGCCATAGGGAATGTAATGAATATGTAATCAAACTGGGGAGGAGACTATTGATCATGTATTAGCTTGACCTATATCTGTAACACACTTTTCTCCTTACGCTGTGCAAGTTTGGAAGAGCCATCCCCCTTGCACCCGGCGCTGCGCAACGCTGGAATAAACATACCTGCTTTATAACCAGTCTCTGGATTATAGAGTTTGATTCTGCAAGTCAGTACCACAATGTCCTTGTGCAAATCCAACCCTTTGCACACCCCTGTGCACGCACATACATGTGCATGCTCATCCTTGCACACATACCCACTGACCTACACACACCTGAGCAACCCCACTGCTTTGGACACTCATGAACACAAATGTGTGCAACACCATCCATGCACAAATCCACACACACTCACACACACACACACAAAACATGGAACTCCACTGCTTTGCACAATCCTGTGCACACTCACGTGTCATGCACTGATTTCCCAGCCAGTCCTCGTGGGGTTTCTTACCAAGGACGGGAGTGCAGGGGAGCAGCCAGAAGCTGTTTGCATTCCCTGCTGTCTGCTGGGCAGGTTTGTTGGCGATGCTTGGGTTGCTTTGCTTTCCCTTGGGAGGTGGGAAGGAGCTTTGTATGGAGGCACATCCCGTGCCAGAGCATCCCGATGGCACGCGTGGGATCAGCAGGTCTGTCAGAGAAGTGGGTGAGGTTGCACGCCAAGCTGCAGCAGAGGAAGGGGAGGAGGTCCCAGCACAGCTCTGCACCACGCTCTGCCACGCTGGGCAGCTTGTTCCTGGCTCAGCAGTGCCATCAGACAAGAAGCAGGGAAGGAAATCAAGGATGGGGGGTACCATCAAACACCAAGTCCATGCATGCCTGTGCAAGACAAACAGACCCAGAGCTTGAGGGTTGTTTCTGCTTTTGTAGCATTTGTGTGCTGTAGCTGAGCAAAAGGTTCTGCTGCTTGATTCTTCTTCTGCAACAGCCGCCTACTGGTAAATGGCTGCGGGGATGGAGGATGTGACAGAAAGCATTTGTCTGCACGACACTGTAGTTACACTTGGTCTAGAGAGTGAGAGAGGCAGGCAGCACTGCCTGATGTTGGTCAGGGTGAGCTCCTTCTTCCGCAGTGTGATGATGGCAGGGCTGCAGACGATCTGCAGGGGCAGCTCAGAGGTGGGAGCTGGGAATGGACACGGCAGGAGGACAGAGGTGTGAGGGAGCAGCCAAGGCAGCGAAGAGCATCAAAAGGCCCTGAAAAGCATCACAAAGCCACAGCCAGGAGGCATGGGGTTTGCATGAGCAGCATCCAGGATGCCAGAGACTATTTGCTCCCCTAAAAAATGGTAACAGAGCTCTCGCTGCAGGCATCACAAAGCCAGGCAAAATGGGAACACACCCAGAGCTCTGCTGCACGCACCCCACAGTCAGAGCATTGCAAGCTGAGCTGCCTTGCTGTTTCTTGCATTCATCATGGTCCCTGTGAATGAAGACTTGGAACACAGTCAAGGCGTTGATTGAGCACCAGAGTGCCTTTATTCAATTGGAGAAAGGAGGACGGGAGAGGGACGGGGAAAGATGGGATTCATTCTCTGTTGTTGAGGAGAGAGTGGCTCAGAGCTCGTGTTGCTGCCTGGTGCCTGGGACTGCAGGCCTGACTCCAGGTTCCCATCCAAGGGCTCGGCTTCTCCTCGGTGACACTGACTTGGTCCTGCTTGGAGGTGCTGCTGTCGGGGCACTCGGGCTGTGTTTGGGCTGGGCTGCACTGCAAAGGCACCGCACAGGTCGCCCATAGAGAATTTCATATGGGCTTCATCCTTCCTTGGTTGGGATTTTCTTCGAATTCTCACAAGTGCCAGAGGCAGTGCTTGCAACCTTGGTATCCCAGCCTCTTGGCCAACTTTTAGTATTTGCAGCTTAGATAAATGGTTCCTCTTTTCCACTTGGCCACTTGACTGTGGCCTGTAAGGTGTATGCAACTGCCAATTGATTCCCAATAAAGTACTGACTTGTTGAACCACTTTAGCAATAAAATGGGGGCCTCAATCTGAAGAGATTGTTCCTGGCACCCAGAACCTTGGAATTATTTCTTGTCACAAAACTTTTGTTACTTCCCTGGCCTGGTTAGTCCGGCACGGGTATGCCTCAGGCCATCCTGAAAAGGTATCTGCTCAAACTAACATGCATCTGTACCCCCCTTTTCTTGGCAGCTCTGAGAAATCTACCTTCCATTATTGTCCTGGATAATTTCTCTCCCTGTTTGCCCCAACTGAACTTTGTGGCCTGTGTTAGGATTATCTGGTAAACAAACTTCACCTTGCTGGGTCACTTGCCTAATGGCAGTATACCCATTTCGGGTGACCACTCGTTGAACAAGATATTTATATAATGCTTCTGCTCCCCAGGGAGGTTTCCTATCTTCAGTCACCACAGCCCATCATATGGCTGCTGGAATCATTCTTTTCCCTTGTGCTGGAAAGGTCCATCCTTCCTCTTTTACCTGCCCTTCCTGATAATTATTTATCGAGTTCCAATACTCTTTTGAGTGCTTTGGCTCACCATCCACCTGCATGTTACCACCTGGAATCAAGGAAGCCTTCACCACCTCACCCTCTGCCGCTCGCTTTGCTTTCTGTCAGCCAGCGCATTTCCCATTCCTTCAGCACTGTCTCCCCTTTGCTGGCATCAACAGTGCATTTTAGCAACCTTCTCCAGCTGTTGGACTGCCTCCAGGAGTCTGACTATTTCTTCAGCGTGTTTAAGACCTTTCCCTTGGCTTGACAACAGTCCTCTTTCTTTCCATATTGCTGATATGGGTGCATGAACAGCACTAAAGGCATATTTTGAATCAGTCCATATCTTTATCTTCCCATGTCGAACAAAGCTGCTCCCGTCTGTGTACCAGGTGTCTTCCGCATCCTCCAGTGGTTCTTCTTTCAAGTCTCTGCCACTGGAATAGACTGCTTCCATAGTCTCTAAACAGTCGTGAGACACAGGTTCTCCTTTTAATTGCACTAAGAAAAGCAGCTGGATTTACAATATTGGTTACTGTTATTTCTCCATCATCTTGCTCCACTAGAATGGCTTGATACTTTAAAAATCTCTGAGGGGAAAGCCAATGTCCCCCTTTCACCTCCAGCACTGGAGAGACCATGTGGGATACAAGTGCAGTTCTCTTCTGCCCCATTGTCCTAATGCTGGGGCCTTCATTAACTCCTCTTTCAACTGCTTTCAACCGGGTCGCAGTCCAGGCTGGTGGCTGTTGTTTCGGGCAGGCTCACGTCAGCCCCTTCAGCAGAACTAGGAGAAAGGACTGGCTGAACAATGATGACCTCTTTCTCTCTGTCGCTGCTGTCACTCAGAAGGCTTTCATTTGACTTGCAGCCTTACTCCACATCCCCCTCCAAGATGCTTGCCTTCTCCTCTGTGATGCTGACCTGAGCCTGCATGGTGGTGCTGCTGTCGGGGCACTCGGGCTGTGCTTGGCCTGGGCTGTCCTGGGACCCCTGCACTGGGTCCCAATCCAGGCTGGTGCCGGTGCTGTCTGGCAGGCTCAGGTCAGCAGCTTCCGGAGGGATGGGATGAACAAGGGCTTGTACAAGGATGACATTCTTCTCTACATTAATGCTGCCATAAGGAAGGCTATCGATTGAAATGCAGCATCCTGTGCTTCCTAGCAGCTCTGCGTTGATGGAAGCACAGGATGCGCTGTCGTCCCATGATCTGCGTCTTCGGGGCACACATGGGCTCGGGTCACCTAGGAAGGAGTAGATGCACAGCGGTTAGTGTCAAACGTTCACAAGATGAATCATGCTTTAAAGAGGTCCTTGGCATTTGGCTATGTAGTGGTGGTGGGCAGAAGCAAATAGGCTTCTAGCAACAGTGTCACTGTCTTGACAGTGATCCTCGTGGAGGTGCAGCTCTTGTGTTGACAAGAGACACATTTGGGAAAGACAGGGGTGAACCAAAGATGTCAGGCACGGGCTCGAACGCCAGAAGGAGGTACAAGCCCACTGAAAGCATGAATCCTACCTGTGCTGCTGACAAGCAGTGTTTTGAAAGCTGCATTTGCACCCTTACCTGCCAGGACCAACACTTCTGCTTCTAAGGGATCCCTGGCACTGCTCTGCAGTTGGCGTTCGGCTGCAGGGGATGGTTTTCCCAGGCAGAAGCAGGAACGCCAACTGCCAGCTGGTGCCTGCTTCCTCTTGCTGGGCACGATTGGTCTGGAGAGAGAAAACAGAGCATGCTGCCAGTCGTGGTGCAGGGTGAGGGAAGAGCTGCTCCGAGCCCTTGACGACAGTTGCCCGTTCCCGCAAACCCACCCGACCAATGATGATAGGGGCTGGAAAGGGAAGTCCTCTTTACCTTTCAGATGGAAAATCAAGGACTGTGTGGAAGTTCCTCAGATCAGCTGTGGGGCCTTCCTCCACCTCGACATCGCTGCTCTGTGTTGCAGCAGGAGAGCTGCTCTGGCCTCTCCTCTCTGCCAGAGCCTCCTGCACGGTGAGCAGCTTTGTGGATGGAGGAGACTCCCACACAGACTTGGGCCCAGCAAGAGAACTGTGCCCTGCAAGGGGAAACCACAGGTAAGAGGGAGGATCAGAAAGCAGCAGCACAGCCATCCCAGTTCTGCATTTCTCTCAGACTTGCTTATCAGAGCCACTGGAAGAAGAGGAGCTCAAAGTAACCGTGTGCTCAGAGGTATGCTCGTGGCAAAGGACACAGCCACAATTAAGAGCAGCTCACTGTATCAAAACAGGCAAACAAAAACCCTAGAAAAACTAGGGGCAGGGACCTCAGAAAGCTTTGCTGCCACACTTCAATCAAGCTTCACCTGCTTGCAAAACATCTTAACAGCTGTGACGGGTTTCTCCATGTAAGTTATGGGTTTGGACACTCTCAGGATCCAGGAACGGGGCACCATATTCTAATCTAAACCCAGAAGCCTGCTGTCTTCTCAACAGTAAGAGCATTTTCAAAGGTCTTGGAGAAGGCCTGGCTTGGATCAAGGTGTCAGATCAAGATCAAGCTAATGGAGGAAGACGCTCACCTGCTCCCTCTCCCACGGCTGGTGTGGATGTGGAGGGGAAGAGGACGTCTGTGTGGCTGATGAGGAACTCCACCACAGCTGACTGCGTCTGCAGCTCCTTGCAGGCAGCTTCTCCATAGGCGCAGGCAGACTGGCTCCACTGGGATCTGAAGAAAAGGCAGATCTTACAAGTCATTTCCCCAAGATCGTTTCCCCAAGTCTGAAATTTGCAGACAAAAACTGACAAGTTGGGCTCAGGAGACTTCCGCAGTGGGCAATCAGCGATGCCACTGACGAAATTATCCTGGATGATCAGGGACACAGCAGTCCCAGCTAAACAAGTGACTAGAAACTGTCATCTGGAAATTGTGCCCCTGGAGGTTGGGGCAGAGCAGAAGTAAGCATCGTGGTGAAACAGAAGAAGAAGTTTACCTTAAGAGGTTTGGAGCCCACACTATGGCCAAGTTCTGAGCGTGCATGTTGGTGATGGAGCAGTTCCCGGCCAGAGACGCCAAGTGCCTCATCAGGTATTCCAGCGTCCTGGAAAACAAGAGGGGCAGATGTTCAGCACCAAAAAGCAAGCCGTGCTGCAGTGCACAAAACAAACCTCACTTCATGCTGGTTGTTGTCATTGCTACCTTCCCTGAATATGAAGTAGGTAAAACGTTCCCAGTGCCACCACCCTGCAGCACCAAGCCCCAGCACAGCACAGCCGCAGCCATCGGCTGCACCAACCGTGCCCCCGTGCCAAGGAACTGACCCAGTCAACCAACCCGACGCAGCCTTCAGCCGCTTCAGCGTGCACAGGCATGATGCTGCCAGCGTGAGGCAACACCTGGAATCGCATCATGGCCCTCTGAAAGGCAGCAGGGCTGAGCTCAGCAGACCGAGTGCAGCACTGACCTGTAGTGAGGAGCGGGCAGCTGCTGGATGGTGTCCTGCATTCTGAGCAGCCGCTCCTCCTCCGTGGCAGCACAAACAGCGTCCTGGAAAAAGGCAGGAAGGGATTCAGACACCAGGCGGGAATAGCAAAGGGAAGGGAATTCTCGCAAGCATCGCAAATAGCTTAAATAAGCACTTCCTGGCACCACCAGAAGTGGCATCAGCCAGAGGCAGGAGGTGGCAAAGACATGCCTCATGGGGCTAACAGAAAGAAGACCTCGGAGCTGGGGCACTGCTGCAACCATCAGCCAGGACGCCCAGGGAAGAGGTACGTGTCATTTCCAAGACATTGCCCTGAGCTTACCGAGAACTTGCCATACAGCTGCTCGGTCAGCAGAGGGTTTGGGAGCTCCCTGAAGTACATCTTGCACAGGGAGCTCACGCTGTGAATGTCTCGGACGCTCAGCTCGGGAACCTGCTCCGACTCGAATTCATGGCTGCAGAGAAGGACACAGGATTGGGCAGAGGGCTTTGAGAAAGAGGAAAGCAAGTCCAAAGCCATAACAAATACAGTCAAGAAAAGGAAGGGGTTCCTCTGAACGCCCGCAGCATGGCACGTGCCCCTGCTGACAGCTGTGTCAGTCGCAGCACTCTTACCGTAGTTGCTGGATCTTGGACGTAACGCCGGACAGGCGGTAGATCCCCTGCACCACGCCATGCTGCTCGATGAACTTGGCGCAGCTCTGCAGGACCTGGGGGACTACAGAACAAGAGCCAGCGGTTAGCTCAGCTTCTTACTCAAGTCCTGCTTCAGGCCGTGCTCTTCTCACATCCCACCCAGTAAGCCCAGCCAGGCCACCGCTTGCTTCCTCCTTAAAGGAGAAAGCTGGCAGAGACAGCTGTGAGGAAACTGCACAGAGACGTGTTCTTGGCTTTCCAGAAATGCCACCACCTAGCAACAGCCTGGAGAAAGTAATTCTGGCAAAGCCACACACACTGCAAGTCCCATCACAGCTCCCTCGGGAATGGAGGAATCCAATCTCAAGTCCAGAAGAGCTAGGAAAAGGCTGCAGGAAGGCTTCCTGCGTTTTCAGGCTTACGCAATTGCTGGGTATGATCTCCCTTTCATCTTTAGATGCCCAGCGGAGGGAGATCTCAGCAATGGGCTGTTCCTTACCATCACGGCCAGAGCGGAGAAGGTGCTCCCCCAGGTCACACCCAAACACCCCTTCCTTCGCCGGCTCCGGCTGCTCCGATCTCCTGGGGCGAGCCTTCACCACCGAACGAAGGAAGGTGCTGAGCTTGCCCCGTTTCCTCGGCACTGCAAAGAAACAAAACAAAGAAACCAGTTCATTTCAGGCTTGGCTCGGTTGGACGAGGCCGAGCGTAACGCCTTCGACCGAGCACGGAACAACGGGAAGAACATTCCCAACCAGGACACGCAAGAACCAATTTTCCCCGTCCCTGCAAGTGCCCAAGGCCAGGTCGGAAGGGGCCCCGGACAGCCTGCTCTCGACTCCTGCTAAATGCGCAGGCTGGCCACCCAGACTGAGGCAGGGGCCTTGGAGCCTGAGGATGATCCTTTAGGCACCTTCCAATCCCAAGCCATTCCAGGAGGATTCTGTGACTTCCTCAAGCACAACAATAAACACAGTGGGATTGGGCCAGATCTCTGCGTGTTCCCATGGACCTTAATGCAGTCCTCTTGCTAAGCTTGCTCAACTCGGGCATTAACCAACCCCCTAAAAGCCACGCTCTGACCCCATTTTACTAACCCGCATTGTCAAATGTAACATGTGTACCTGGCTTTGGCAATGAATCCACGACGGACTCGGGAACTTTTCCGCTGATGAGTTCCACGCACTCACCAGGGAAAAACCCAACCTGTAACAAGAACAAAAAGACAGCTGGGCATTAGCCCGAGTCCACAGCCAAAGGGAAAGTCCTCTGTCACCGACACAGGGCAACCGTTTGCGTCCGGAAGCCATCCTGTGCAGGCAGAGCAGCTCCAAGCTGAGATTCCTGACTCTACTGAAGTTGGGCTCTCTAGTCGGAAGCGTGTGCCTACCTGAAAGCCACGCTTGCCTCTCCACCAGGGGCTCAGCTCCTTTGGTGGCATAGCAATAATGCTCACCAAGTCTCCTATCTGCAAGAGATTGAAACGTCAATTCCTGTGGCAGGAAAGCACAGCTCAAACGACTGCCTGCTTCTGCGCCGCAGAATAGCCTCAAGCTTGACAGCCATTGCACCAATGCAGCCCCCAAGGCAAGGAACGTCTGGAACTGCTTACCTCCAGGGAGAGCTCATCCGGTCCCTGGGCGACGTAGCGCTTGATAACATGGGCTGCCGCAATCGCTGGAACGTTAAGAGATGACTCCGCACGCACCAGCTGCAGCTTCCGCATGTCATCAGCCTGCAAAACAGAGCACAGGCCGTGGTCAGGAGCTGAGGCCAAACTCTTTCCTGCAGGAGAGCACATCTGCGGCTCCCTCTGTTGGCTCAACACAGGGAACAAAGACAAGCCAGAGCTTCACACTGTACCTCCGTGCCCACCACCTCAGGCCCACTGCTGATCTTGCTGCACTCAAGGCCCATCACACCAGGTGTGACAAGCTGGAACAGAGCAGAAACACACTTCTGTTGTCTCTATTCACACAGCACAGTATGGAGAGACTCCTTCAGAACTACCCTTGCATACCCTGCGGCATAGGCAAGTGTTCGAGAAACTACCCCTTGCTGCAGTCTGTTCCAATGTGACAGCCTATAAGGCAGCATTGTACCAAGTTGCTATCCCTCTGCCAGCAGATGGGGACTCTGGCACAGAGCAGCAGATGCATTCCCCAGAGCGCTCTCTGACAGTGCGACAGAAGGGCATTAGACAGCACCCTTCTGAGGGCTGAGCTGGAGGGCAGTGAAGAAACCCACGGCATGCAAAACAATGTGGTAGGACAAACATGGCACATACCTGGCAACAAGATCACCTCAGGCTACCTGCAGCAGTTCCTGGTCACTCTGCTCAGATCTTATGAGAGCAAAAGCTGCACCAAGGCAGTGGGCGGAGGGTGGGCAGAGGAGAGAGAAAGAGCAGGTCAGTGAGCAGAGCTAAGACAGCCATGGCAGAACGCACACAGCACAACCGTCCCATCCACTTGCTGCAAGACATGCTGAGTCGCAGGCTACGGGATGCCTGTCCGCCCAGCAACTTGACGATGCTTCCACAATTGAGCACAGAAGATGATGGAAGAAGCATGGGACGGGTGCCACCTTTACGGACACCCCCTTTGGAACATGTCTACCGGGGGAAAATGACGTCTGATGCTCAAGAGTAAGCAATACGGTGCTGGGAGCTCCGACAGCCAGCACTTCCCAACACCTCACTGCCCACCCATCCATCCCACGCTGGCTCAGCTTACCTACAGGATGCTGCGCACGATGGTACTCAAACAAAGGCACTAAAGGCACAAGAACAACAAGAAAACCAACCACTCCGAACTCCTACTCTCCCACAAAGGAACACAGAACGCACCGCTCCTCCCCTCATTCCAGCCGCTTATGACATCACCAACGGCCACCAGCCTGCTCCATCATGACCCCCCACAAGGGGGGGAGGCAAGACCACGGGGTCACATCTGATTCCAACACGGCACCACAACATTGCAGAACTCACTGTGGGGTTGGAATTACGTCCTGGTGTGGCAGCGCAATGGGAGGTGTTTGGGCACAGCTGAAGAGCTGGCAGACACCTGACATTTCCAAAGGAGGGTGCCAGATTCACTCTCAGCATTCTTTTGCAAAGCTCTTTGGGATGCTTCAAACCCATTTCACTGACTAGGTCACTTCTAGAATGTCCAGCTGACAATTGCTCGCTTTGTCTGGGTAACGCCTCTATGCATCATGAATGAAAAATAAAATTAAATGGGCACGCCACCCTGTGAAACTTACCTCTCTGCTCTTGTTGTCAGCCAGACAACTAAGATGAGCACTACGTGTCCCTGCTCCTGAATGGAGATGCACCCAAGTCTGTATTCCACTCTGCTCCACCTAAGTGTCTAAAAGAAACACAGACAGAGGTGATTAGAAGATCCTTTGTGCAAACGAAAGTGCAGGCTGCACGCCTATTCTCTTTAGCAAGAAGTACTACTTGAGAATCCACAGACAGTTTTATGAGAGGTAGTATGAAAGATGAGCAGAAAGGAAAGAGATTCATTAAAATAACCGAGTTAATCCTCTCCCCGTCAAAAAGGAAGCCTTCTGGGCACTGTTAGCAGCACCTCCTACAACACCTTGCACCACAAATTGTGGCACATGCATTTTTTTCCCACAGGCCCCTCGCTTCTGTCGTTAGTGTCAGATCCACTCAGGTTCAAATACGTGGATCAGAACAGCCATTCAGTTCTGCTGAGGCAGGATCCCACCGCTGGGATGTCCCCCAGTCCCATTCCCTGCTTCTCCTGGCACGGGTGGGGAAAGGAACAGCAAGTGATATCACCTACCCAGACTTCTGCTGGGCCTTCCATTCCTTCGCCCATCCCAGGGAGAAGCAGGGGAGCTCCCGTGGCACAAAGCTCGCAGCTGGAGAAATCAAGGCTGCCTCTAAGATGGTGCTTTCAAACAGCACGAGTAACTGCATGTAGCACTTGAAACACAAGGGTATCATGAAAAAGCCACCAGTCCCCACGGATGGGGCTGTTCGCAGAGACAACAGCTGCGTGCTTTCCAGCAGTGTGATGCTCACCCAACAAAGCGCTCAGCCAGCAGATGCCTCCAGCGTCTGAGCACCCATTTGGAGATGGTTTTCTTAACATCCAGGCTGAATCTCCCCTCATACAACCTGAGGTTGTTCCTTCCACTCCTGTCACTAGTTACATGGGAGAAGAGCAGGACAGCCCCCACCCCCACATAACCTCTCTTCAGGTCATCGTACAGAATGATAAGGTCCTCCCTGAGCCTCCTCTCTTCCAGACTAAGTAATCCCAGTTCCATAAGAAGCTCCCCATAAGATTGTGCTCTAGACACCTCACAGCTTCAATGGTCTCCTCTGGACACATCTCAGCATTTCATTGCAGTGAGGGGCCCAGAACAGAACACAGAACTCAAGGTGAGGACTCACCAGTGCCGACTACAGGGGGATGATGGATTCCCTGCTCCTGCTGGCTCCAGCCTTCTGCATTCCAATTCCAATCTCAACCATTCCTGCTGTGGTAGGACTTGAATCCTCATTTGGGGCTGGAGCTCAACAGGTCAGCACATCAGAAATAACACAACGTGCCACTGGAAGACGTGTCTCAAAGCCCAGAAAATCCAACTCTCTGACCTCGGCACAACTCACCAACCAAGAGCCAGGCCTTGACAACTTGGCTGATCTGAGCACGCGGGAGGGGGCCAGACAGTGGACCACAAGTGTCCATTTCCACTGCAGCTCCCTGTAGAGAACAGCACCAATCAGCAGGCGTGAATGAATTCATTGACAAGCTGCACAATCAGTCTGTTCTTTATACAAAAAAAAACCCACATCAATTCCAATTCAAAAAAGGGAGGAGTTAATATGGACCAAGATAGTTCCTGTTCTAATGCCTCATTCTCTCACCCCAACTTTTCTTGCCTCATCCCCAACTCCTGGATGATGTCCACAAGCTTAATGGCAGGTCTCAATCCCATAGGATTCCTTTCACAATACTCCATCAGAAAGGATGTTACACTTGTTCTATACACTCAAGCGAACTGAGCATCGGTTTCTCAGTCACTTAAAACACACAGAAGCATCCAAACCCAGAGCACACACATCCCTTCCTGTGGTACTGGAGCCCACAGCTCACCTTCACACCTCTGTCGATTCCCGGAGTTTTACACCCATGCAGCCTCGCTACGGTTCCATGGGTGTCACTCAAGACCTGCAGGACCTCTTTCTCCGCAAACCCCACCTGCAGGCACTGGCTCATGAGGTTCACCACCTGCCCTCCTGCGCAAGAACAAGCACTAAGAAGGAGAGCAAAGTGCATCGGATTCAACCTGGCCTGCTCCGACCCTCAGTCCCGCCAGGGATGCAGACTCATCCTCAGAGCCAGGCTGGACATCAACACATGCATCATTCTTCAAACACCCCATCCCAGCAGCAAGGGATCAAAGCACTGGGACAGCAGAAACAAAAATGCTGTG
This sequence comes from Excalfactoria chinensis, assembly GCF_039878825.1. Classification (NCBI taxonomy): domain Eukaryota; kingdom Metazoa; phylum Chordata; class Aves; order Galliformes; family Phasianidae; genus Excalfactoria; species Excalfactoria chinensis. The sequence continues at coordinate 141,730,277 of NC_092826.1, forward strand.
AGAGTTTCCTGTTGGCACTGAACATGAACAAATCTACCGCTGAGCAACAGGATATGAGACAAACAGCAGAAAACAACCAACCTGCAGAACTAACTCGTTTGGGGTTGGTCCAGACGTTTGCATGCTCCCTTTCCACGGTCCAGGCCAAGCTTGATGAGCTGCTCCTCATTTGCACAGGGGGAGAACGCTGCAGATGGGATGTGGTGGCTATGCACACCATGCCTTTCTCCTGCTTTTCCTCTCTCCATCTTCCATTAGCAAACAGCATCTCCAAGCCTTCCTTCCTGAAAAAATCACTGGTAAAAAAAGAACTGGCAAGCTTGCTTTTAAAATTGCCTTGTTTATACAGCTTGATGCTTTAAAGCAGAAGCTCACCTAGCAATGACCTACGTCAGACAAGCTCAACCTGCAGGGAAAAGTTATTTCTCTCTGTCAGCAGGCTTTGCACACATTCACAGGTGCAACAGTCTGCCCAGATCTCAGCACAACTTCACTAATGGCTGAAATCCAGTTTATGCCCGCCACGTTTTTCTCTCTTCTGAAACACTGTACTGCTGCAAGACGCAATGATGCAAGTACAGAATCACAGAATTGGAGCTGGAAGGGACCGCTAGAGATCATTCCCCTGCTGGCCACGCTCCTTTAAATGCACCCCAGGATCCTACTGGCCTTCTTGGAAAATATTTCCACATTAGGCATACATTTCAAGGAGGCTCCAGACAAGTGGAGACAGGGGAAAGCACTGGCAAGCCAAAGCAGGGCAAATTTTCCCACACTGCGTTAGCTACAGGGACAATAAATCATGCCCCCAAACTGCTTGCACTAGAACACCCAACCTGAAATCATAGAAGCTGCCGAGATACGAGTTTATCACAACCCAGAAGTCCTTTAGATCGTGCACTCCCTGGTGCAGTGACACTGGAGGATCAGAATCCTTGGAGAAAAGAACCGGGCCTGCTCAGCTCCTTCCCACCCTCCCAAGGAAAAGCAAACCAACCGCACCGCTGCCAGCACAACCCCGCAGCACACAGCAGGGAACACAAACAGCTACCCAGTGCTCCCCTTCACTCCCAGCCTAACTACGAGTCCACCGGAGGATTCAGCGGGAAATCAATATAGAACACATGAGTGCACACAGGATTGCATAAAGCCAGGATGGAATTGCACACGTGTGTGTGTGTGCACAGGGCTGCACGAGTGTCTGCAAGCACATCCCCCTATTGTCTACCCTATAGACATATCCCCCCGTATCAGAGAATCATAGAATGGCCTGGGTTGCAAAGGACCGCAGCAATCATCTAGTTTCAACACCCCTGCTGGGTGCTGGGATGCCAACCACCATACCGGGCTGCCCACAGCCACATCCAGCCTGGCCTTGAATGCCTCCAGTGATGGGGCATCCACAACTTCCATTCCCCCTTGTCCTATCACTATCCACCCTCATAAACAGCCATTCCCCCTCCTGTTTGTGCGCTCCCTTCAAGTACTGAAAGGCCACAATGAGGTCTCCCCGCAGCCTTCTCTTCTCTAGGCTAAACAAGCCCAGATCCCTCAGCCTTTCCTCATAGGAGAGCTGCTCCAGCCCTCTGATCATCACAGTGGCTCTCCTCTGGACCAACCCCAACAGCTCCACATCCTTCCCAGGCCTGGACACAGTACTGCAAACAGGACCTCACAAGAGCTGAGCAGGAGGGGACAATCACCTCCCTCTCCCTGCTGGCCACCCCTTTTTCAGTGCAGCCCAGAACACACGTGGATGTATCTTTTTTCATACTTAGATTCCCATCTATGTACATATATAGACCACACCTACACCCCCACCATCTGCTAGAACTCCATATTCCTCCCCATAGCACCCAACAGCCCCCAGGAGCCCCATATCACCCTAAGGCCCCCACAACCCTCTCTCTCTCTAGACACCACCCCTTCAAGTCCAATGCCTGCCCATATCCTCCAATAGCTCCCCACAACCCCTACACACCCTCATAGCCCCCTAGAGCCCCTAGTCCTCCTATGGCCCACCACAGCCCCATATTCCCCCTAGAGTCCCCCTCAACTCTCTGTAGGCCTTTACAGCCCCTGCACAGCTCCCTCCAGTCTTATATGACTACCTAGAGTCCCCCCACAGCCCCCTACTTTCCTATATCCCCCAGTGGCCCCCCCACATCCCTCTATGGCCCCTGAAGAAAAAACAAAACTAGAGCGGTGCACTTAGAAAGAGACCATTGAAAACAAATGCAAAATGCACACCTGCACAGGCTTACAGGGAAAACTCCAAGAGAAGCAATCTACACAGAGAGATGCTTTCCCCAGCTGCCCCCCCCAGCTCCATATCCCCGCTTTCCCCCCTCCCAGTCCCAAATCCCCCTCTGCCCTCCCCCCCAGCCCCATATCCCCCCTCTGCCCCTCCCTCCCAGTCCCATATTCCTTTCTGCCCCCCCCCCCCCCCCCCCCAGTCTCATATCCCCCTCTGGCCCTCCCCACACATCCCCATATCCCCCTCTGCCCATCCCCCCCAGTCCCATACCGCGTTCTCCCCCCCCCCAGCCCTCTCCCCGCACCAGTGCCGTTCTCCCCGCACTCCGGCGGAGCTGTCCTCAGCACTCGCTGCCGTGGTGCCGGTTTCCGTCCCGGTGCAGCTCGCACAGCCCCGGCTGCCGCGCCGGTCCCGTTCGGCCTCGGACCGGGCTGCGGGAGCCGCGCTCTGTGTGGAGCCGCCCCTCCAACGGCCGGGACGCAACGCTGGTTCCCGCGCACTGCGGCTCAGCCAATCGGAGCCGGCGGAGCTGCCGCTGCCCAATGGGAGGCCGGGGGAGGGGCGGACACCGGTCAGGAGCTGGGAGCCAGGAATGGCCGCGGGGGGAGGACAGAGGTGTGAGGGAGCAACATCCAAACAGCAGGAAAAACAGCACTGAACAGCAGCACAAACCACAGACAGGAAGCTCGGGCTGATCGAGAGCAGCACCGGGATGCGAGAGATCGTTTGCTCCCATCCACAATGGCAGCACAGCTCCTGCTGCAGGAGTGCCTTAGGAATCCAACTCCATCCCCACAGAGCAGAGATCAAGCAGGTATGATCGTGGCGTTCCTGAGACCCCATGAGCATCAGCCCCTCCCCCTTGCGTAGTGAGTGGTGGGGGTGGGGGTGGGATGAAGGCTCATCGTCTTCCTCGCCTTCAACTTTCCACCCTGCGGGAGGGGCACCCCCCAGCCTGCTTCCAGCTTGCCCTGTGGACATCTAATCACCACGCTGCTCTGGGGCTGTTCCACCCTGATCTTCATGGCCTTCATCCCCTTGTTTCCTCAGACTTAGTGTCTGCAGCTCCCCCTCTCTCTGCCCCCCCCTTGCAGCAAGCACAACATTGTTTTTTTGAACTAGGCTTTACAGCACTTTTCTGGGCATGTGATACTTACTGCATAAGTGATTGCATCTGTCATGAGCAGCCTGTTTTCTATCTTGTCATGGATAGTTACCTGGTCTATTAGGCAATGATGCACTTGATAAGTACAAAGGTGTTAATGTCTTAATATTCTATTTCTACTCAGAATACTGACCAAAGGAATAAGTTTGATGTCAGCAGTGGAGAAGCTGTGGAAAAAGATGGCAAAGTCTTGGAGATGGTGTCTCAGTAAGTATGCTGGAAGGGGGGGGGGGGGAATAAAGGATGCTTCTTTCTTGCAATTTGCCACCCTCACATCTGGTCATGTTACATAGGATGTTAGTTACACAGGATCACGGAACACCAGCATCTTTACCATCTTGCAGTTCTTAAAACAGAAGTTTCTTAGGCACTTTTTGCTCTGAGATAGAAATTCAGAGAAGAGTAACATTTATTTATTTGTTTGTTTGTGTGCTTACTTATTAAATGCATGAAATAAATTAGTTGTTTTTAGATTCAAAGTGGTGTTTTTAAATGCATCAATCCCCATGATGAATGCAAAGAATTAGCTAGTCCCTTGCAAACTAAAGCAAGCTTTCTCCAATAGTTTGAATACTGATGTATCATCCTTTCCGTGACTGAAAAGTATTGAGTGTTTACGCAACAGGAATAAGTGTTTGTTCTTAAAGCGTAGTTAAGCATTTGAGTGTGGGGAGAAAAAAAACCCACCATTTCAGTGTGGGTGGTTTAATGTATATTTTAATTAATAAGTGTTTCCTGTATTCAGTGGAGAAATGGCAGATGTGGTGTGACAGGAGAAATGTCCTTTGCAGGGGAGTTAATAACAAAAACACCTTGTCTTTTTATTTAGTCCTTTTAAAGAAGGTGAAGGATGACTACACAAGGTTTGATCAGATATAAAACACTTCAGCATTTAGTTCTATTATTATCTTCCTTGCTGTATAACGTGGCTCTCGGTGTAAAGGCATAGAAGAAGGTGGTAGTTGTAGATACATCTTGTATTTGTACGCCAGTAAGATTAGTAAGTTATTTTTATATTCTTATAAAGTTCCTGATACCTTTCATAGCCTTTGTTAAATTAGGTTGTTCTGCCTCTAGAGCAGCTACGAATTTGAGAAGTGCCTTTGTGAGTCAGAAGAAGATCTGTAGCGTAGTATCCCATTTCCAGTGGGGAAAGAAAAGAACGGTGCAAGCATACATTTTTACTTCTCAAGCACTTCTACTGTCTCCATGGACTTAGCAGTGCATAGCTCTGCTTTATGGAAATGTATGTGATTTAGTGCTTAAAAGGGAAAACATATTTGCCTTAAGAGCCTTCCAATTTAAGATCCATAAGTACACAAGATGTATTATGTATTTTTTCAGGTCTAATGACATGGCTGGTTCACAAGAAGGCAGCAAAGAGAGTGTGCTGAAACCAGCACCTTTCAAAAGAGGCCGAGTGCAGAAACCCAAACCAACCTAGAAAGAACTGTTGCATGGAGAAAAGACCATGGACATGAAAAAGATCCTGAAGAGGAGGAAGATGAAGGTGGAGAAGCAGAAGGATGTGCGTTACACCATGTGAATGAAAGCAGTGATTCGTGCCACAAAGATGTAAGCTTCTCAAGCAGCTGCATAGATGTATTCTTGCTGGGCAGCAGTAAGAAAGATTTACCACTTAATCTGTAAGCATAGTGTTTGTGTGTCTTATTCTGTCCAGTTAAACTGAACTGTCATAGAGTTTTCTGGTGCTTGTAATTAGATTCTGCTTTCTGTGCAGACAGAGATTATATTTCACTGATGTTTTTGTTGGTGGTGGTGGTGATACCAGATTTGAAAAGAGAAGTGCTGAACAGAAACGATAATGTTGAAAAAAAAAACATTTCAGATGGAATGTATGCAGAAAAATAACAAATTTTTATCTTTAAAGTATTCGGGGATTTTAGCTGATGAACAAAAAAAAGAACTTAATTTTTGAGGTGTTTTAATACGAGAATGATTAAAGTAAATATTTTTTCTTCCTTTCATTCCAAAAAAGAGATTAGCCAAAAATGTTTTCCTTACTAGAGTGGAACTTGCCTTCATTTTAGGGAATGGCTGATGCTCCCAAGAAAAGCCCACAGCAGCTAAAAGCTGTTGAAGATGAGAAAGGACCTTCAGATGTCTTGAAAGACATAAAATAAATAAAACACCATTGCTAATAACTAAGACTCCATTGCCAATAAATAAGATTCTATTGCCAATAAATAAGACTCAATTGCTAATAAGTAAGACTCCATTGTTAAGAAATAAGACTCCACTGCCAATAAATAGGACACCATTGCCTATAAATGAGACTCCATAGCCAATATCTAAGACTCCATAGCCAATATCTAAGACTCCATAGCCAATATCTAAGACTCCATAGCCAATAAATTAGACTCCATTGCCAATAAATTAGACTCCATTGCCAATAAATTAGACTCCATTGCCAATAAATTAGACTCCATTGCCAATAAATTAGACTCCATTGCCAATAAAATAGACTCCACTGCTAATAAATAAGACTACAGTGGTAATTAGTAAGTCTATATTGATAATATTTGAGACTTGATTGCTAATAAAAAAGACTCCATTGCCTTCAAGTCTCCATTGCCATTAAGTAAGACTCCATTGCCAATAAATCAGACTCCATTAATAATTAAGACTCAATTGCTAATAAAAAAGACTCCATTGCTAATACATAAAATTCCATTGCCAATAAATAAGACTCCATTGCTAATAAATAAGATTCCACTGTTAATAAATAAGACTCCTTTTCCAATAAATAGGACCCCATTGACAATACATAAGACTCCATTTCTAATGAATAAGACTCCATTGTCATTAATTAAGACTCCATTGCCAATAAATAGAACTCCATGGCCAATAAATAAGAATCCATTGCTGATAAGACACCACTGCCAATAAACAAGACTCAATTCCTAATTTATAAGACTCCAGTGACAGGAAATAAGACTCCATTGCTAATAACTAAGACTCCACTGCCAATATGTAAGACTCCATTGCCAATAATAAATAAGACTTCATTGACAATAAGTAAGACTCCATTGCTATAAAATGAAACACCATTGCTAATAACTAAGACTCCACTGCCAATAATAAGTAAGACTCCGCTGACAATAATAAGTAAGACTTCATTGACCATAAATGGAACTCCATTGACAATAACATGCCATTGCCAATAACTAAGACTCCAATCTTAATTAATAAGACTCCATTGCCAATAAATAGGACTCCTTTTCCAATAAATAGCACTCCTTTGCCAATTAATAGGACCCCACTGATAATACATAAGAATCCATTTCTAATAAATGAGACTCCATTACCAATAAATAAGACTCCATTGATAATTAGACTTAATTGCTAATAAATAAGATCCCACTACTCATTAGACTCCATTGCCTATAAAATAAAGTTCCATTGCTAATAAATAAGACTCCATTGCCAATAAATAGTACTCCATAGCCAATAATATGTAAGACTCCATTGACAATAAATGGAACTCCATTACCAATAATATGCCATTGCCAATAAATAAGACTCCACTGCCATTAAATAAGACTCCACTGACAAAAAGTAAGACTTCATTGCCAATATATAAGACTCCATTGCCAATATATAAGATTCTATTGCCAATAATTAAGACTCAATTGCTAATAAATAAGACTGCTTTACTAATAAGTAAAACTACATTGTTAAGAAATAAGACTCCACTGCCAACAAATAAGACACCACTGCTAATACATAAGACTCCATTGCTGATAAATGAGACTCCATTGCCGACAAATGAGACTCCATTGCCAATAAATATTAGTACATTGTCAATAAATAAAACTCCATTGCAAATAAGCCTCCATTGCCAATAAATTAGTCTCCATGGCTAATAAATAAGAATCCATGCCTAATAAATTTGACTCCATTGCTAATAAATAAGACTCCATTGCTAATTAGACTCCAATACCTACAATTAAGAAGACATTGGTAATAAATAAGAATCTATTGGTAATAACTAAGACTCCATTACAAATAAATAAGAATTCATTGCAAATAAATAAGAATTCATTGCAAATAAATAAGACTCCATTGCCACTAAATAAGACGCCATTGCTATTAAGACTCCATTGCCAATATGAAAGACTCCATTTCCAATATGTATGACTCCATTGCTAATAACTAAGACTCCACTGCCAATAAATAGACTAAATTGCCAACAAGCAAGAGTCCATTGCCAACAATAATAATATATTGCCATTATATTAGACTCCATTTCTAATACGACTCCATTGACAAAAAGTAAGACTCCATTCCTAATTAGACTCTATTACCAATAAATAAGATAACATTACTAATAAATCAGACTCCATTGCTATTAAATAAGACTCAATTGCCTATAAATAAGATTCCATTGCTAATAAATAAGACTCCATTGACAATAAATAAGACTCCATTGACAATAAATAAGACTCCATTGACAATAAATAAGACTCCATTGCTATTAAAAATGACTCAATTGCTAATGAAAATATCTCCTCTGCCAATAATTAAGACTCCATTGTCAATAATTAAAACTGTGTTGCTAATAAGCAATACTCCATTGCCAATAAATAAGACTCCATTTCTAATTTTTAAGACTCCATTGCTAATGAATAACAGTCCATTGCTAATTAGAATCCATTACCAATAAATAGACTCCATTGCACATAATTAAGACTCCATTGCCAATAAATATGACTCCATTGCTAATTAGACGGCATTGCCAATAAATAAGACTGCATTCCTAATAAATAAAACTCAATTGCTAATTAGCAAGACTCCATTGCTAATAAATCAGACTTCATTGTCAATATGTAAATAAAGGAGACTACATTTCTAATAAATAAGACTCCATTGCCAATAAGTAAGAGAATATCACTAATAATTAAGACTCATCTGGCAATTAGACTCTATGGCTAATAAAGATGACTGCATTTACAATAAATAGGATTAAATTGCTAATATATAAAACTCCATTGCTAAAAGTGAGATTCCACTGACAATAAATAAGATTAACCCAATAAATAAAACTTCACTGCTAATTAGTAAGTCTCCATTGCTAATAAATAAGACTCAATTTTTAATAAATTAAACTCAATTGCCAATAAAAAAAACTCCACTGGTTACAAATAAGACTCCATTGCTAATTAGACTCCATTGGTAATAAACAAGACTGCATTGCCAATATTTAAGACTGCAAGGCAATATTTAAGACTGCATTGCCAATATTTAAGACTGCAATGGCAATATTTAAGACTTCATTGGCAATATTTAAGACTCCAATTGCCGATAAGACACCACTGCCAATAAATAAGACTCAATTCCTAATTAATAAGACTCCACTGACAAGAAATAAGACTCCATTGCTTATTAGACTCAATTGTCGATATATAAGACTCCATTGCTATTAAAAAAGACTCCATTGCTAATAAATAAGACTCCATTGCTATAAAATGAAACACCATTACTAATAACTAAGACTCCATGGCCAACAAATAAGACTCCATTGCCAGTATTTAAGACTCCATTGAGAAAAAGTAAGACGCCACTGAGAAAAAGTAAGACGCCATTGCCACTAAATAAGACTCCATTGCTAATTAGACTCCATTGCTAATAAATAAGACTCCATTGCTAATTAGTAATACTGCATTGCTAATAAATAATATTCCATTGCTAATAAAAAAGACTCCATTGCCAATTAATAAAACTCCATTGCTAATATTTAAGAATATATTGCCAATAATTAAGACTACATTGTTAATAAATATGTCTCCTCTGCTAATAAATAAGACTCCCTTGCCACTAAGTAAGACTCCCTTGCTAATTAAACAACATTCCTAATAAATAAGACTCCACTGCCAATAAATAAGATTCCACTGGCAATTAGTAAGACTATATTGATAGTATTTGAGTCTTGATTGCTAATAAATAAAACTCCATTAATAATTAAGACTCCATTGCCAACAAATAAGACTCCATTGCAAGAAATAAGACTCCATTGCCAACAAATAAGACTCAATTGCTAATAAATAAGACTCCATTGCCAATAAATAACACTCCAGTGCCAATAAACAATAGTCCATTGCTAATTAGACTCCATTGCTAATAAATAACAATCCATTGCTAATTACTAATACTCCATTGCTAATAAGTAAGACTTCATTGCTAATAAATATGAGTGCATTGCCAATAATTAAGACTCCATTGCTAATAAAAAATAATCCTTTGCCAATAAATAAGACTCCATTCCTATTAAATAAGACTCAATTGCTAATTAGTAAGACTCCATTGCTAATAAATAAGACTCCATTGCCAATAAGTAAGACAATATCGCTAATAAATAAGACTCATTTGGCAATTAATTAGACTCTATGTCTAATAAATAGGACTGCATTTACAATAAACAAGATTCAATTGCTAATATATAAAACTCCATTGCTAAAAGTGAGATTCCATTGACAATAAATAAGACTCCATTGGCAATAAAATAAACTCCATTGCCAATAAATAAGACTATATTGCTAAAAAATAAGACTCCATTGCCTATAAATACGACTTCATTGCCAATAAATACGACTCCATTGCCCGTAAGTAAGACTCCATTGCTATTTAGACTCCATTCCTAATAATACTATATTGCTAATAAATAAGACTAATTTACTAATAAATAAGACTCCATTGCCACTAACAGACTCCATTGCCACTAACAAAGACTCCATTGCCAATAATATGCCATTGCCAATAAATAAGAATCCATTCCTAATTAGTAAGACTCCATTGCCAATTAATAGGAGCCCATTGATAATGCATATGAATCCATTTATAATGTCTTCATTGCCAATAAATAAGACACCAGTGCCAATAAATAAAACTCAATTGCCAATAAATAAGAGTCTATATCCAGTAAATAAGAGTAAATTGCTAATAAATAAGACACCATATGTAGTAAATAAGACTCCATAGCAAATACATAAGACTCCATAGCAAGTACATAAGACTCCATAGCAAGTACATAAGACTCCATTGCTAATTAGTATCCATTGCGCATAAACTCCACTGCCAATAATTAAGAGTCCATTGCCAATAAATATAATTACATTAGTAATTAAAACTCCGTTGCTAATAAATAAGACTCCATTGCTAGTACATAGGAATCCAATGCTAATTAGTAAGAATCCTTTGCCAATAAATAAGACTCCACTGCCAATAAATAAATAAGATCCCACTGCCAATAAATAAGACTCCATTGACATTAAATAAGACTCCATTGCCAATAAATAAGTAAGACTCCATTGCCAATAAATAAGTAAGACTCCTTTGGCCAATTAATAGGACCTCATTGATAATACATAATACAAGAATCCATTTTTAATAAATAAGACTCCATTGCCAATAATAAGTAAGACTTCATTGACAATTAGTAAGACTCCATTGACAATAAATGGAACTCCATTGCCAATAATATGCCATTGCCAATAAATAAGACTCCATTCTTAATTAATAAGACTCCATTGCTAATTAGACTACATTGCCAATATTTAAGACTCCATTACCAATATTTAGGACTCCATTGCCAGTATTTAAGACTCCGTTGCTGATAAGACGCCACTGCCAATAAATAAGACTCAATTCCTAATAAGTAAGACTCCATTGCTAATTAGTAATACTGCATTGCTAATAAATAAGATTCCATTGCTAATAAAAAAGACTCCATTGCCAATTAATAAAACTCCATTGCTAATACTTAAGAATATATTGCCATTAATTAAGACTACATTGTTAATAAATATGTCTCCTTTGCTAATATATGACTCCACTGCCACTAATTAAGACTCCACTGCCACTAATTAAGACTATATTGATAATATTTGAGACTCCATTGCTAATAAATAAGACTCCATTAATAAATAAGACTCCATTGCTAATAAGTAAGACTCCATTGCCAATAAATAAGACTCCATTGCCAATAAATAAGACTCCATTGCCAGTAGATATAGAACTACAATAATAATTAATACTCCGTTGCTAATAATTAAGACTTCGTTGCTAATAATTAAGACTCCAATGCCAATAAATGAGCCTCCTTTGCCAATAAAAAAGACTAAATTGCCAATAAATAGAGACTCCATCTCTAATTCGAGTCCATTGCTAAAAAATATGACTCCATTGCTAATTAGAATCCACTGCTAATAAGTAAGACTCCACTGCCAATAAGTAAGACTCCATTGCTAATTAAACAACTTTTCTAATAAATATGACACCATTGCCAATAAAAGAGAATCCATTGCCAATAAATAAGAAACCACTGATAATTAATAAAACTATATTGCTTATAAATAGGATTCATTGATAATAAATAAGGCTCCATTGCCAATATATGAATGCACTGCCAATAATTAAGACTCCATTGCCAATAATTAAGACTCCATTGCCAATAATTAAGACTCCATTGCCAATAATTAAGACTCCATTGCAAAAGAAGAAAACTATATTGCTAATAAGTAAGACTCAAATGCTAATAAATAAGACTGCATTGGCAATAAATAAGATTCAATTGCTAATAAATAAATCTCAATTGCTAATAATGAGATTCCATTGCTAATATATAAGACTCCATTGTCAATAAATAAGACTTCAAAGCTAACAATAAGAGTTCATTGCTAATTAGTAAGACTCAGTTGCTAATAAATAAGACTCCATTGCCAATATATAAGAATCCATTGCTAAAAAGACTCTATTGCCAATAAATAGGACTCCATTGCTAATAATTAAGACTCCGTAGCTGATAAATAAGAATCCATTACTAATAAGTAGGACTGCATTGCAAATAAATAAGACTCCATTGCTAATTAGACCTTACTGGCATTAATTAATAATCCATTTCTAATTAATAAGACCACATTGCCAATAAATAAGACTTTAATGTTAACAAATAAGACTCCATTGCCAATAAATAAGACTCCATTGCCAATAAATAAGACTCCATTGCCAATAAATAAGACTCCATTGCCAATAAACAATAGTCCATAGCCAATAACTAAGACTCCACTGCTAATTAGTAATACTACAGTGCTAATAAATAAGACTCAATTGTTAATTAATAAGACTCCATTGCAAATAACATTCCACTGCCACTAATTAAGACTCCACTGCCACTAATTAAGACTCCACTGCCACTAATTAAGACTCCACTGCCACTAATTAAGACTCCACTGCCACTAATTAAGACTCCATTTCTAATTTTTAAGACTCCATTGCTAATGAATAACAGTCCATTGCTAATTAGAATCCATTACCAATAAATAGACTCCACTGCCAATAATTAAGACTCCACTGCCAATAATTAAGACTCCACTGCCAATAATTAAGACTCCACTGCTAATTAAACAACTTTTCTAATAAATATGACACCATTGCCAATAAATAAGAATCCATTGCCAATAAATAAGAATCCACTGATAATGAGTAAAACTATATTGCTTATAAATAGGATTCATTGATAATAAATAAGGCTCCATTGCCAATATATGAATCCACTGCCAATAATTAAGACTCCATTCCAATAATTAGGACTCCATTGCCAATACATAAGACTCCATTGCTAATAAATAAGTCTCCACTTCTAATTAGTAAGACCCCTTTGCTAATTAGTAAATCCCGCTGCCACTAATTAAGACCCCATTGCCACTAATTAAGACCCCACTGCCACTAATTAAGACCCCACTGCCACTAATTAAGACCCCACTGCCACTAATTAAGACCCCATTGCTTATAAATAAGACTCCATAGGAACCAAATAAGGCTCCATTGCCAATCAGTAAGAATTCATTGCTAATAAGACTCCATTGCCTCCATTCCAAATTAATATGACTCCTTTGCCAATAAATTAGATTCCATTCCTAATAAATAAGACTCCAGTAATAATAAATAAGAGTCCATTGCTAATTAGAATCCAATACCAATAAATAAGACACCATTGCCAATAAATAAGACTACACTGCTAATTAATAAGGCAATATTGCTAATAAATGAGGCTCCATTGCTAATAAATAGAACTCCAGTAATACTTAAGACTCCATGGCATTAAATAAGACTCCATGGCATTAAATAAGACTCCATGGCATTAAATAAGACTCCATGGCATTAAATAAGACTCCATGGCATTAAATAAGACTCCATGGCATTAAATAAGACTCCATGGCATTAAATAAGACTCCATGGCATTAAATAAGACTCCATGGCATTAAATAAGACTCCATGGCATTAAATAAGACTCCATGGCATTAAATAAGACTCCATGGCCAATAAATAAGACTCCATGGCCAATAAATAAGACTCCATGGCCAATAAATAGAATTAAATTAATAATTAATACTGCGTTGCTAATAAATACAACTCCATTGCTAGTAAATAAGAATCCAATGCTAATTAGTAAGACTCCATTGCCAATAAATAATAATCCATTGCCAGTAAATAAGAATCCATATCCAATAAATAAAACTCCATATTCAGTAAATAAGAATATATTCCTAATAAATAAGACTCCATAGCCAATAAATAAGACTCCAATAAGAAAGACTCCAATGCTACTTAGACTCCCATGCAAAAAAATAAGACTCTGTTGCCAATAAATAAGAGTCCATTGCCAATAAATAAGACTCCGTTGCCATTAAATAAGAGTCCATTGCCGATAAATAAAACTCCAGTGCCAATAAATAATACGCCACTGCTAATTAGTAAGACTACACTGGTAATAAATCAGACTCCATTGCCAATAAAAAAGATTAAATTGCCAATAAATCTATATATATAGCTAATAAATAAGACTCCATGGATAATAAATAAGACTCCATTGCCAATAAATAAGACTCCATTGCCAATAAATAAGACTCATTTGCCAATAATTAACAATCCATTGCTGATATTATGCCATTGCCAATAAATGAGAATCCATTCCTAATTAGTAAGACTCCATTGATAATTAATAAGACTCCATTGCTAATAAATAAGTCTCTATTGCTAATAAATAAGACTCCACAGCATATTAAACACCATTGTTAATAAATAAGACTCCATTGCCTATAAATAGGACTCCTTTTCCAATAAATAAGACTCCTTGGCCAATTAATAGGACCCCATTGATAATACATAATACAAGACTCCATGGCCAACAAATAAATAAGACTCCATGGCCAACAAATAAATAAGACACCATGGCCAACAAATAAATAAGACACCATGGTCAACAAATAAATAAGACTCCATTGCCAATAATATGCCATTGCTAATTAGACTCCATTGCCAACAATTAAGACTCCATTGCCAACAATTAAGACTCCATTGCCAATAAGACACCACTGCCAATAAATAAGACTCAATTCCTAATTAATAAGACTCCACTGACAATAAATAAGACTCCATTGCTTATTAGACTTAATTGTCTATATATAAGACTCCATTGCTATTAAAAAAGACTCCATTGCCAAGAAATAAGACTCCATTGCCAAGAAATAAGACTCCATTGCTAATAATATGCCACTGCCAATAAATAAGAATCCATTCCTAATTACTAAGACTCCATTGCTAATAAATAAGGCTCCATTACCTATAAATAAGACTCCTTTGCCAATTAATAGGAGCCCATTGATAATACATCAGAATCCATTTCTAATAAATAAGACTCCATTGCCAATAAATAAGACAGCAGTGCCAATAAATAAAACTCAATTGCCAATAAATAAGACTCCATATCCAGTAAGTAAGACTAAATTGCTAATAAATAAGACTCCATAGGTAGTAAAGAAGACTCCATAGCAAATACATAAGTGTCCATAGCAAATAAATAAGACTCCATAGCAAATAAATAAGACTCCATAGCAAATAAATAAGACTCCATTGCTAATTAGTATCCATTGCCCATAAATTAAACTCCATTGCTAATAACTAAGAGTCCATTTCCAATAAATAAGCCTCCACTGCCAATAAATAAGACTACACTGCTAATAAAAAAGACTACACTGCTAATAAAAAAGACTACACTGCTAATAAAAAAGACTACACTGCCAATAAAAAAGACTCCATTGCCAATAAAAAAGACTCCATTGCCAATAAAAAAGACTCCATTGCCAATAAAAAAGACTCCATTGCCAATAAAAAAGACTCCATTGCCAATAAAAAAGACTCCATTGCCAATAAAAAAGACTCCATTGCCAATAAAAAAGACTCCATTGCCAATAAAAAAGACTCCAGTGACAATAAAAAAGACTCCAGTGACAATAACTAAGATTCCATTGCTAATGATACTTCGTAGCTAATTACTAAGACTCCTTTGGCCATAAATAAGACTCCATTGCCAATAAATAAGACTCCATCGATTTAAATAAATAAGTGAATGCTTGTGTTAGCCTTCACTGCTAATCATTGTTCAATCATGGTGTTTTTCTCATTCTTTAACCCTTCGTTTCCAATTAGTGTCCAGTCATTGTCTGTGTTTCCTGGTCTACCCATTCAGTGCCACTCACTGTCCAGTCTTTCTCTGTATCTCATTCTCTATCTATTTACTGCTACTCAATGTCCAATTGTTGTCTGTGTCTCAGTCTGTCATGTTTCACTGCCACTCATTGTGCAATCTATCTCTGTCTCTCATTCTCTACCCATTAACTGCCATTCACTGTCCAATCATTCACCATGTCTCATTCTGTAACCCTTCCCTGCCACTTCTTGTGCAATCATTCTCTCATTCTGACACCATTCACTGCCACTTACTGTCCAAATGTTTCCTGTCTCTCATTCTTTCACCATTCCCTGTCATTCAATGTCCAGTCATTCTCTGTGCCTCATTCTGTACTGATAGGGAACATGGTAAAGTTGGATGTCATTCACTAGGGGTGACCCAAGCTCTGTATGTCTGCTGTACTGAGCTTGTCAATAAAATCAACACTAGAGTACCCACGAGTTTGAGTCTCACCTGGTTCCTTTCTGCAACAGTACCCATTCATTGCCACTCACTTTCCAGTCATTCTCTATGTGCCATTCTCACACCATTCATTGCTGCTCACTATCCAATCATTGTATGTTCCTCATTCTCTAATGCTTCTTTTCCACTTATTGTCCAATCATTGTTTGTGTCTCATTCTTTACACAGTAACTGCTACTCACTACCCAATCATTTTCTGTCTCTCATTCTCTTACTGTTCACCGTCACTTCTTGTGCAATCATTTTCTGTGTCTCCTTGTCTAAGCATTCGCTGCCAATCATTGTCCAATCATGGTGCGTTTCTCATTCTTTAGCTCTTCATTGCCAATTAGTGTCCAATCATTGTCTGTGTCTCATTCCCTCCCCATTCATTTCCACTTGTTATCCAGTCACTCTCTGCGTCTCAGTTAGTACACATTCCCTTCCACTCACTGCCCAGTCATTCTCTGTCTCTCATTCTTTACGCATTCATTGCCATTCACTGTCCAATCATTTTCTGCGTCTCATTCTGTAACGCTTCCCTGCTGCTCCTTGTCCAATCGTTCTTTGTGTCTCAGTCTGTACCCATTCCCTGCCCCTCACTGTCCAGTCATTTTCTGTGTCTCATTCTGTAACGCTTCCCTGCTGCTCCTTGTCCAATCGTTCTTTGTGTCTCAGTCTGTACCCATTCCCTGCCCCTCACTGTCCAACCATTTTCCGTGTCTCATTCTCTCCCCATTCAGTGCCACTCATTGTCCAGTCATTCTGTCTTATTCTCTCCCCGTTCATTCCACTCAGTGTCCAACCATTCTGTCTGTCCATCCCTGGGCACCCCTCACTGCCCAGCATTTTCTATCAACGCTTTGCCCACAAATGTCGTAGTTCTCTGCCTCTCATTGTGTACTAATTAGCTGCCTCTTGTTGTAATGACTGTCTGCCTCTTATTCTGGCATCCCTGGTTGTTTCTCGTTGTGTTACCATTCTTTTCTCTCCTTGTCCAACCATTCCTTGCCACCAGGTGCAGTTCTCCCTCACTCATTCTAGCAATTCTCTGCCTCGTTTCTCTTCTATTTCGCTGTCTCTCATTGTCATCATTCTCTGTCTCTGACCGTAATCATTCCCTTGTTCTAATTCTCTACTAACTCTGTACCCAATTCCCCCTCCATGATCTCTCAGCATTGCCACACAGCGTCCCTTACAGCGTCAATCCAGCACGGCTCCTTGCTGTGTAACACCAACGATGCCTCCAGATCTACACACAACTTCAAAGCCAAACATGAGCTCAGTGTCACATCCCAGTGACAGCTCCAACTTCCAATGCCTGCTATTTATCTACAGCATCAGCACAGCATTATGGCCCTACGGCGGCCCTATCAGCCTTATGGGTCACTTCAGGAACATCAGCCCTCTGGGTCAGTGCAGCAAAGTCCCCCCCTCTGGGTTACTCCTTGCTGGCCTTCCAACACTAAGTCAATATCACTCCACCATCTCATTCTCCCTCATTGCCCCACAGCATCTCTCACATCACCCCCCACATTGTCTCTGCCCTACATTCTCACCCCACACCATCAGTGCAGTCTCAGAGCAAGGCCTTACCTGCTGTAGTGCAGTAATAGAACAGGCAATGCAGCAGCGCTGGCGGAGAAGCGTAGTCCTCGAGCACAGCACAGCAGGTAACGGTCACACACAGCAGCTACGAAGGCAGAACAGAGAAGAGGAGCTCCTCAATGTGGGCAGAGCTTCTGGCAGAAGGAGCTGCAGCAAAAACATTCTCCCTTCCACTGGCAGCCCTTATATGAGGATTGGGAAGGGGCGGAGCCAGGGTCCGCCCTGCAGCCAATTAGGTGCATTGCCTGCAGCTGTGCTCTGCTGCCGTGTCTGCCCCCAATCATGGCTTCCTGCATGACTCAGCATTTCTATTGCAGCACCCCAACGTCCCCCCTGGCATCGCCCCCCGCATCACCGCCTGCATCACCCGCATGTCACCCCCCTGACGGAATCCACGTGCCGTCATTTCTCATCTACTGATGCACCCCCCTTTCTTTACAGGTAGATGTGATTGTTGGCTGTTTATGACTTTGTTTTTGTCTTTAGTATTGATTGCAGCTGTTACGTAACAGCCTGATTGTTTACCTGCTGGGAGGTGTGGGCAGCCAGTGAGCACAGGTGGGAGCAGTTCAGGGCTGGAAGCTGACTGGGCCCAGCCTGGCTCCACCCCCCTCCTTGAGCCACATTTAAGGGCTGTGCAGGGCAGGGGGCAGCATCAGCTCCTTGCGGTGCCTCCATGAGAGCATTCCAATGAGTGGTTGCTCTTTCTTGCTGGGTACCATATGGGCTGTGTCTCTGCTTGGAGATCCTTTCCTTTGGGCTGTACAGTGAGTGTTGGGCTTTGCAGTGCGGTAAGAAATTCCTTCTTTATTACTGGGTTTTAGATTTTCACTTTTTGGGGCTCTTGGCTGCGTTTAAGGATGGGTAGAAGGAGCAGCATTTGTGTCTGGAATCTGCTTCCTTTGGAGAGCTGGGTGAGCCATTTTCCCTCCTTTCTTTATTTCAGGGCTTTGGGGGTGAAGGAAGCGGGGTGGAACAGGGGGCACAAGTTGGTCTGTCCCATCCCTGGAGCCGTTTGAGGCTGCGTGTAGCCTGCTGTGGTGGTTGGTTATTTTAGCCATAGCAGGGGGGTTGGAAGGCGATGATAGTTAATGATCCTTCTCAGCGCAGGCCATCATATGATTCTATGATCATGTATTGCAGAGTATCTCCTACAGCTGTGATTGCTGTGGCACACCGCTTGTCGCTGCTGTTGTCATCATCGTCATCATCTCCATCATCACCATGTTCATCATCTCCATCTGGATGTGGAGCCTTTGGCCGCCGTTGTCTGGACTTGGTTATACAGCGAGTTGGTCATGCATCCAAAGTCCACCCATCCAGTTGGTGTCTTCCTCATTTGGAGCCGAGGATGCTGTGGGCTCCCACGTCAGAGGCCTTGCTGAGTTCCAGCTGGATGATATCAGCAGCTCTCTCAGGCCACCAGGTCGGTCAAGCAGGATTTGCCCTCGGTGAAGCCACGCCGGTTCTCCCACATCACATCCAGCTTCCACGTGCCCTGGCTCTCTTCTAGGAGGATCTGCTCGGTGGTCGTTCCCAGCACAGCAGCGAGACTGGCGGGTCAGCAGTTCCCATCATCATCCCTTCTACGCTTCCTAAACAGGAGTACGATGTTGGCCGTGTTTCTGCTCACCAGGACCGCACCTGACTGCCACCACTTCTCACACAGCACTGAGAGCAGCTCGGTGACTGCAGCACTGAATTACCTTGTCACTCTGTGATGCGTCTCATCGGGATCCACAGAGTCGTGGTTTTCAGGTCCTTAGGACATCTAAAGGTGGATGTCACTCACAGCGCGGGACAAGGAGGGAACCAGCAGGGCTGGCGTCGCTTCCTCCATCCCTCCCTCCCAAAGCAAAGGCGAGGGCTGTGTATAATGAGCAGCGATCAGAGAACACAGAGGTAAAAATGTGGTTGAGTACCTAAGCCTTCTACTTGTCTGTTCCCAGCCCTATTGCTGCAGGTAAGAAGCATTATGAACAAGTGTGGTACCTGCAGATGTGGGCAGTGCCTTCATTGCAGTATTGTGTCCAACAGGTGCCAGCAGAGCCCCAAGAGATGCGTGGCTCCCGATGAGAACAGCGAGGAACAGAAACCTGCATTGCCTGGAACCCTGCAGAACCAGCTTTGCTGAGCGGTAACTCTCAGCCCAGCAGGTAAGAGCAGCACACACTGACTGTGTTTTATCTGTTCTATATTGTGACTTAAGGTAGAGTTCAAGAGCTCCTTTCTGCACTTTTGGGGTGCCCTATGGGCTGTCTGCTCTCGTCCTTCTGCATTCTGTTTGCCTTTGCACTCTGTCACTGCTCATGTATTTCCTGCAGTGTTCTCTTTGTTTTCAGTTTTGCTGTTCTGTTCAGCATTCTGTTGGGTTTGTTTTCTGTTTTGGTGTTCTCTCCTGTATTCTCTTGGGTCTTCCCTCCCATATCAGAGTCCCTTGCAGCTTTCTTTAGTGCCTTATATCCTATTCTTTTGTTCACTGCAGCCTTGGAGGCCATGCTCTCCATCTCAGTGGTTCTTGCAGTGCCCTTTTGGGCCTTGTCCCCACGTTTATGCTTCTTGCAGTGCCCTTTTGGGCCTTGTCCCCACGTTTATGCTTCTTGCAGTGCCCTTTTGGGCCTTGTCCCCACGTTTATGCTTCTTGCAGTGCCCTTTTGGGCCTTGTCCCCACGTTTATGCTTCTTGCAGTGCCCTTTTGGGCCTTGTGCTCTGTTTTAGTGTTCTTTGCAGTGCCCCTTTGGGCCTTGTGCTCTGTTTTAGTGTTCTTTGCAGTGCCCTTTTGGGCCTTGTCCCCACATTTATGCTTCTTGCAGTGCCCTTTTGGGCCTTGTGCTTTGTTTTAGTGTTCTTTGCAGTGCCCTTTTGGGCCTTGTCCCCACATTTATGCTTCATGCAGTGCCCTTTTGGGCCTTGACCTGTTTTACTGTTCCCTGCTGTGCCCTTTTGGGCTTTGCCTCCTATCTTGATGTTCCCTGCTGTGCCCTTTTGGGCCTTGCATTCCATCTTGATGTTCCCTGCAATGTTCTCTTGCGCTGTGCCCCCCTGTTTAGTGTTCCTGCAGTGTTCTTTTGGTGTTTCCATTTGGCCTCCTGCGCTGCCTTCCCTTTGGCCTCTGTTCTTAGTGTTTCATACCACGCTCTCTTTGCCCTGACTTTCCCTTGTGCTTTCCCTTTGCTTTTCTCTTGTTTTTGCCCTTGTGTTACTGTTGGCTGCTTGCTTTGCTTTTCTTTTTTGGGGGCTTTCTGTGGGCGTTCTGCTTCCATTTGCCTTTGGCTCTCTGGGATTTGTTGGGAGGCGGCGTTCATGTTAATGTTGACCTGAAGCTGCACCTTAATGGGAGCTCTAGTGATAATTGCATTTGTCTGCAGAGTATCTGTAAGTAGAACCCTTTGTTTTTGTTTAAGTAACCTTAATTCTAATCCTAGTGCAAAATACCACTTGTAAAGTAACTGCACTTTTAACCTTAGAAATAGCATTACTTCTATCCCTAATAGCATTAATTCTACTGCTCCCTTCCATCACAGTTAGTGTAATGTTCACAGTGTGGTACCTGCAGATGTGGGCAGCGCCTTCATTGCCGTGTCGTGTCCTACAGGTGCCAGCAGAGCCCCGAGAGATGCGCGGCTCCCGATGAGAACAGCAAGGAACAGAAACCTGCATTGCCTGGAACCCCGCAGAACCAGCTTTGCTGAGCGGTAACTCTCAGCCCAGCAGGTAAGAGCAGCACACACTGACTGTGTTTTATCTGTTCCATTTTGTGACTTAAGGTAGAGTTCCAGAGCTTATTTTTGCACTTTTGGGTGTCTTATGGGCTGCGTGCTTTTCTCCTTTTGCCTTTTTTCTTGCCTTTGCTCTTTGCTGTTGTTTTGGGTTTTGATGCTGTGTTTTCTTTGCTCTCACTTTTGCTGTTCTGTTCAGCACTCTATGGGCTTTGGTGTTCATTTTGGTGCTCACCGCAGCATTCCCTCCAGCCTTTCATTCCATATTGGAGTTCCAAGTAATTTCCTCTGCTGCCTTGCCCTCCATCTTGATGATCTTTGCAATGTTCTCTCGGGCCATGCCTTGCATTTCAATGTTCCCTTCAGTGCCCTTTTGGGCCTTGCCCCCCACGTTAATGTTCCTTGCAGCGCCCATTTTGGGCCTTACCATCCATCTTGATGTTCCCTGCGCTGTTCCCTTGGACCTCGCCTTCCATGTCAGCGTTCATTGCAGCATTGTCTTGGGCCTTGCCCTCCATCTTGATGTTCCCTGCAGCGTTCTTTTGGACTTTGCCATCCATCTTGATGTTCCTTGCAGCATTTTCTTGGGCATTGCCATATATCTTGATGTTCCCTGCAGCGTTCTTTTGGACTTTGCCATCCATCTCGATGTTCCCTGCAGCGCCCTTTTGGGCCTCGCCCTTTGTTTTGCAGTTTTCTGCAGCGTTCATTAGGGCTTTGCCCTCTGTTTTAGCGTTCCCTTTGTTCTTGTCTTGGCCTCCTACGCTGCCTTTCCTTTGGACTTTGTTTTTTCTATGACCTACCACAGTCTCTTTGCCCTTGCTTTTGCTTTGGCTTTCTCTTGCCTTTTCTCTTGTTTTTGCCTTACTGTTGGCTGCTTGCTCTGTTTTGCTTTTTTGGGTTTTTTTTTGTCTGCTTCTTGCTTGAATTTGCCTTTGTCTCTCTGGGATTTCCTGGCTTATGGCATTCAAGTTAATTTTTATCCGTTTGCCTATTTTAATGGGGGCTCTAGTGGTAATTATAGTAACCTGTAGCGTTTCTGTAAATATAATTGTTAACGCAATATTAAAGATGTCTGTTAAGCTAAATGTAGCCATAAAAATTGATGCCTTGTGTTGTATGTGAATGTTACTTTCATTGTAATCATAGCGTGGAATGAAATTGTTAAACTTAGTGCAAATTTAAACATATAAATAGCATTAATTGTTTCCCTAATGGCGTTCATTGTTTCCCTAATTAGAGCCCCGAGAGATGCGCGGCTCCCAATGAGAACAGCGAGGAACAGAAACCCGCATCGTCCGGAACACCGCAGAACCAGCTTTGCAGACCGGTAACTATCAGCGCAGCAGGTAAGGGCAGCACACACTGCCTGTTTTTTATCTGTTCCATATTGCGACTTAAGGTAGAGTTTCAGAGCTTATTTCTGCACTTCGGGGTGTTTTACGGTCTGTCTGGTTTTGTCGTGCTGTGTTGTTTTTGTGTTTGATCTGTGCTGTTTCCCAGCTGTTTCTTGCAGTGTTGTCCTCGCTCTCCATTTTGCCATTGCCCACATCATTCTCTTGTGCCTTGCCTTTCATTTTGGCATCGTTTGCATCGTTTTCTCGCGTTCTATTTCGGCGTTCGCGGCATCATTCTCTCGGGCTTTGCCCTGCATTTTGGCATTTCCGCGTCGTGCTCTTTGCCTCGCCCTCCATTTTAGCGTTCTCTTCATCATTCTTTTGGGCCTCGCCCTCCATTATGGCGTTCCTTGCATCATTCTGTAGGGCCTTGCCATGCCTTTTGGCATTCATTAAGTCGTTCTCTTGGGCTTCGCCCTCCTTTTCAGCGTTCGCCGCATCATTTTGTAGGGCCTTGTTCTGCATTTTGGCATTTTTTGCATCGTTCTCTTTGGTGCAGGCCTCCATTTTGGAGTTGCCTGCATCATTTTGTAGGGTCTTGTCCTTCATTTTGGCATTTGCTGCCTCGTTCTCTCATCCTTTTAGCTCCTTTTTGGAGTTCTATTCAGCCTTTTTTGGGCTTTGCCCTCTACGTTACCCTTCCTTGCTTTGTTCTGTTTGGTCTCTCGGTGTTGCCTGCAGCCTCGTCTCAGGTCTGATCTGTGCGTCAGCTTCCCCTTGGGTTTTGTGCACGCCTTTGTCTCATGTTTGCCTTTGATGTTTTCTTCTGTCAGGCTTTTGCCTTTTCTTTTGTCTTTGCTTTTTGTTTTGCTAATTGTGAATATAAGGGTAATAAACGTGACCTTATATTTGTTTTAAATGTAGAGATTAACTCTGAATCTACTTTGCAATGTGGCACTAAAGTTACATCTTAATGTATTGCTAATAGTTTGTTCCATTGGCTTCAGCCCACGATCTAACTTTGCCATTTTCTTCCTTAGGGCCCTTCTGTTCCCCGGTTGTCGGATGCTTCCTCGTGACGCAGCACTCCATTGCTGCTATGTTGGCGTTTAATAAAGTTTTTGGAGGCCTGATGAGCCATTACGATACTACATCAGCTGCACACAGTAGGATTTACAGTCCTATTTTAGCTTTACACTGACTTAACCTAATTAGTATTAGCTTAGGAATCAATTCACTTCACCCACATTGGCTTTAGCTTTGCATTCAGTCACTTTAATTTAATTAGGTTTACGTTAGGAATCAATTCACTTTACCCACATTAGGTTTTGCTTAGTAGTCACGTAACCACAAGTAAATTGGTTTTTTGCTTTGCAATCTGTTAACCTTATAGTAATTGCTTGTAGTTTTACATTTATTTAACTTTAACCAAATTGGCTTTAGCTTTGCAATCATTTAATCTAAAACTAATCGGTTTTAGCTTTGCAATTATTTAACCTTAATCAAATTGGCTTTAGCTTTGTAATCATTTAACCTTAATCAAAT